>NC_056743.1:170168936-170189551 GCF_019279795.1 Protopterus annectens | reverse complement strand
TCACCCTTGGATACTGATTTAGGGTTGGCTCCTCAGATGCAGAGATGATCAAAAAGTGTGGAAGGGACAAGCTGATTGAGACTTAAGATGCTTGCATGCTGATCAACAGCATAATTTCAGCTCTCCCAATGTCAAAACAGAAACAGAGTGATATTGAGAATTTTTTTTTTTTGGTAAAGTTCATTTACTGGTTAGTAAATTCACTGCCTGGATCCTAGGAAAGAAGAAATTTGGATAACCTGAAAGAACATCTACAAAAAATGAACAAAAACCCTGTCTGGGAAGGATTCTGCAGCTGTTCATCCAAACCTAGTCCAAGCTTTAGCTTTGGTTCAAGAGATGGCTTCCACTAATTTTAGAGGAAAAAATAAATTCAGAAGTACTAAATTGTGAGTTAAATAAATGAAACTTTGAGGGAATATATCAATTCAAAAAACAAAAGTTTGGAAAAAATGGAAGCTTTAACTAGCTTTTCGGATGAACTGATAAAACTGCAAAAATCAGAGGCTGACCTAAAGAAAAAGCTGGCTGAATATGGGGATGTTCTTCGTGTTTCACTGTTGCAGTCATTACATGTGGGTAATCCTGCTGGCAGGTTGCCCTCAGTCGGCCTGGATTCTAAAGTCTTGGGTCCTGTGTCGGTTGCTGTCTCCCCTTCCCTGACGTCAGGTTGTCGGGGGTATAAAAGATGCAGCCGATGTCATTTTCTTCTGTCTTTCTTGCCGCACGGTGCCCGAAGAAGAAGCAGTTCGCAAGTGCCTGTCGGCAGACTGCTGAGATTTTTGTGTTCGAGTTTCAGATCCGAAGTCTTCATTAAAAGCCAAGTACCCCATTGGGGAAACTTTTTTTTTTCTTGCTCCAGACGGATGTCAGAAAAAGTTAATAATTGTATTTCTTGTGGGAAGCAAATACCTCATAAGGACTTTCATTCTTACTGTTTCAAGTTGTCGATTTTGTGCTAGATTTAACCAACGCACTATTAAGAGTCGGTACAATTTTGCACTAAGCTATTTTGGGTGCAGATTTAATTATACAATGTTGTCGGATAGCCATCCTACTACCGGAGTTCACAAAAAGTGCAAAGAAAAAGACAGGCAACTGAGGTCCAAAACTGACTAAGCTTCTCCGAAGCCGTTCGCCGGTTCTCAGTGAGGTGCTTTCGCAGCCCCTGTTGCCCGCTACTTTAGAGTCACAGACCGCTACCGACTCCCATGTGGAGTCGGTCAGGCTGCTGGAAACTTAAGGTATTGGAGCCTCGGAGACCATTCCTTCAGATGGGTCTGGAGCTGCTGAGCAGGCATCGGCTTCTGAGGGTGTTTTCAGACCTAAACAATTATACATTAAACAGACTACAACTTCAAAGGCAAAGACTAAAGCACCTTTAAAGGCAAAGAAACAAGTTCAGCCATACGGACAGGCCCCACATGCCCAAAAAACAGATGCTCAAAATGGCCGAAGACTTGATTACCTTGATCAGGGGTTCCCATCCCCCTTCTGATAAGAGGCCTAGGCAAGAGACAGACTATGAATCTTCAGATCAGGTTTCCATTTCCTCAGATTCCTCTTCTGATCAGGAATATTCTCTTCCCCCCCTATGAGGATTTTGATGCTGAAAAGTCTATTCCTTCAGCTTCTCCTCCTGAGGGACTATTCCTTTGGGGAAACCATGAGGGAACATTTCCACTGGGAGAGCCAAGATTTTTCAGAATCTAAGAAGAGGCTCAGGGACTTCCTTCTGCTACCTCAACACAGGCCTCTAGCCATTCCACCTGTGTTAGACATTGTAGATGTGTTTTCAGAGTCTAGTCTGACCCGTGACTCCTTGCCTCCAGCTCCTGTTAAGCCTGACTGATACTACAGGGTTCCTGCCTCATAAATTCCTTTTCAAAAACCCTGCTGCAGACCCAGAAACTATTTTTCAGGGTCCCAAAGGGGTTAAGGCTTCCACTGCAAAAAAACCCTACCCCCTGTGACAGAGATTCTAGGGCACTGGATAGATGGGGAAAATATATTTACACATTTGCTACCTTGGCTATAAGGGCCTTAAACCGCCAGTTTCATACGCTCAAATATCAGCAATATGTCATGACGCTCATTACATCCGAGTGACGCCTCCAGGTGCATCTGCAGTTACCTCCTACTGCTCCTCTAGGCGACAAATATTACTTGTGCATATTTGCATTAATAATTCCAAAACCATGCTACATACAAGGTTTAAAAATATTTTATCTTTAAGCATACATGACAAACACAATTGTATTGATATTTGACCTCTGTCCATGAGTATTTGTTAGAACTGTAAGGTGATAATTTAATTTTTAAAGGCTCCGGCCACACCCACTAGGAGTTAAAGGTACATACTCAAAATAGTTGTACTGGAGTGAATGACTACAGAAAATGTTGGTAAATTCTGAATGTGCAGAAAACAAAGAAATGCAGGATGTTCATTGTGTTTCACTGTTGCAGTCATTACACTTGGGTTATCCTGCTGGCAGGCTACCCGCAGTCGGTCCGAGTTCCAAAGTCTAGGTCCCGTGTCGGTTGATGTTGCCTCTTTCCTGACGTTAGTGCGCCAGGGGTATAAAAGATGCAACAGACGCCATTTTCTTAAGTCTTTCTTGCCGTGCGATGCCCGAAGCTAAAGCAGTTCGCAAGTGCCAGTCGGCCGACTCCTGAGATTTTTTAAATGAGTTTCAGATTCGAAGTCTTCAATAAAGCTAAGTACCCCATTGGGGAAACTTTTTCTTGCTCCAGACCGATGTCAGTAAAAGTTAACAATTGTATTTCTTGTGGGAAGCAAATACCTCATAAGGATTTTCACTTTTACTGTATTCCTTGCCTAGGCCCTGACCCACAACATTACTAGTTGTCTGTTTTGTGCTAGATTCAACAAACGCACTGTTAAATGTTGGTTTGATTTTGCTTTACATTACTTTGGCCGAAGGTTTAACTATATAATGCCGTCGGAACAACAGACAGGAATTCATAAAAAATGCAAAGACAAGGAAAAGGACCGGCATCCGAGGTCCAAAACCGACGAAACCTCTTCTAGGCCAGTCTCCGGTTCTCAGTGAGGCGCTTTCGCAGCCCCTGACACCCGCTACCTCAGAGCCACAGGCCGTATCTGATTCCCACGTGGAGACGACTAGGCCTTTAGATACTCAAGGTATTGGGCCTACGGAAACTATTCCCTCAGATGGGTCTGGAGCCGCTGAGCAGGCATCGGCTTCTGAGGGGGTTTTCAGACCTTCACAGCTTAAGTCCTCTGCAGCAGCCAAGGTGCAGTCAAAGACACCAATAAAGACAAGGAAACAAGTACAGCATTCTCCTGGACAGTCATCCATGCCAAAGAAACAGATTCTTAAAATGGCTGAAGACTTACTTTGATCAGGTGTTCCCATCCCCCCTCCTGATAAAAGGCCTAGGCAAGACACTGACTACGATTCCTCTGACCAGGTTTCTATTTTCTCTGATTCCTCTTCAGATCAGGGCTATTCTCTCCCTCCCTATGAGGACTCTGATGCTGAAGAAATCTATACCTTCAGCCTCTCCACCTGAGGATTATTCTTTTGGGGAAACTCTGCACACCATGAGGGAGCATTTCCACTGGGAGAGCCAGGATTATTCAGAATTCAAGAAAAGGCTCCTAGATTTTCTTTTACTGCCTCAGCACAGGCCCCTGGCTATCCCCCCCCCCCCCGTGCCGGATATTGTTGATGTTTTCTCTGAATCCAGTCTGTCTCCTGATTCTTTACCCCCTGCACCAGTCAAGCCAGACCGGTATTACAGGGTCCCTGACTCTCATAAATTTCTTTATAAAAACCCTGCTGCTGACCCAGAAACAATTCCTCAGGGTCCCATAGGGGTTAAAGCTTCCACTGCAAAAAACCCTGTCACCTCTGATAAGAATTCTAGAGCTCTGGATAGATGGGGGGAAAAAAGTTTACACTTCTGCTACTTTAGCTGTAAGGGCTTTAAACTGCCAGTTTCACATGCTTAAATACCAACAGTACCTCATGTCTTTGTTAAAACAGAAAATGCTTACAAACTCAGAAAATCCTGACAATAAGGAAATGCAGGAATTATTGCATGCAGCTGAACAAGTGGGAAAGCATACTCTGCAATGTGGTTTTGATTCATTAGAGGCTTCTTGCAGAGCTGCAGTTACAGGCTCTGTCATTCGAAGGCATGCTTGGTTGAAAGAACAAAGTTTACCTGAACATGTTAAAGTAAAATTATTGGATGATCCACTACAGCATGATACTTTGTTTGGTGTTGAGGCAGAAGAGGTTTTAAAGAAAGTGAAGGATAAAGCAAAATGTATGCAGACAGTAAAGGATTTCTTACAGGTTCAACCACCTAGGTTTAGTAGAAACTGGCCTTCAAAAATTGGTCCTTTCAGGTGTCAGGCCACAAAGAGGCAGATACAGATGCCCAAGAGGCAGATCTCAGCCCCAAGGCTCCTATAGACCTAAACAATTGGGTGATTCTGCCCCCAAAGGGGGAGAAGACAAATCACAACCTTACAGGAAACAGTCCCAATGACTTCCCTCTACAAAGGCCAAGCACTTACCTTTTGGCAGCACCCTTAGGGGGAAAGCTAGCAGTTTTCGCACAAAATTGGCACATAATCACCCAGGACAAATGGGTACTGAATATAGTTTCTCAAGGTTACAGGTTCCACTTTCACACCCATCCAAAATCAAAAGGTATGCCGGACCTGCCACAAAACCAATTGGCAGAGGCACAAAAGGAAATTGCTGCTCTCATGGACATGGGAGCTATTCAAAGAGTACCACAACAAGAACAGGGACAAGGATTTTACTCTAGACTTTTTCTGGTATCCAGAAAGGACAAAGGCTGGAGACCAATACTGGACTTGTCAATCCTAAATACTTTCCTGGATGTTCCAAAATTCAAAATGTTAACACTACAGCAACTTCTACCCATGCTGGGCAAGAAGGCTTGTCGAGTTACTTTGGACCTCAAGGAGGCATAGCTGCATGTCCCAGTCGGACAATCTTGCAGAAGATGCCTCAGATTCATAGCTGGCTCAATGCATTACCAATTCTCTGCACTGCCCTTTGGCTTATCTACTGCGCCCAGGGTCTCAAAATGCCTGGCACCAGTAATTGCATTTTGCAAAGAGGAATTCAAATATATCCCTACTTGGACGACTGCCTTATTCAAGCAGAGGGCAAGGACATTCTGCTAAAACATCTGGCGTTTGTAAAAATATTAATTTGCCTAGGGTACACTGTAAACAAAAAGAAATCAAAACTAGTGCCCTCTCAACAGATAATATTCCTGGGTGCAAGCTTAAATACAACTGCCCAGATGGCTTATCTCACTCCAGACAAACAGAGGCAACTGACTCATTACTTTCAAATGATGGCAACAAAAGCCCAGCTCCCTGCAAGAAAAGTTCTGCAGGCCCTGGGTTTCATGGCATCCTGCATTCTACTAATTCCATATGCAAGACTGCATATGAGGAAACCTACAGTGGTATCTAAAAAGTGTTTGGACTCAACATTGCCACAGCCTGGAAACAATAGTAACTATAATTCCCTGTCTACAACAGGAGTTTCTATGGTGGGTCCCGGGCCTGTCACCACAACAAGGGACAGCCTTTCACCTTGCCCACAGCCAGGCAGATAATAACAACGGATGCATCGGATTATGCCTGGGGGGTGCACATGGCAGGAAAATGTATTCAGGGCACGTGGCCCAAGGAACAAATGCATCTTCACATCAATCAAAAAGAGATGCTAGCTGTACAGAATGCCCTGACAGCCTTAAAGGATCTACTACATCCAGGACAACTATTACTAAAGACGGACAACACCACAGTTATGTGGTACATAAACGAGCAAGGGGGCACACATTCCTACCCCCTCTGCAGGCAAGCCATGACTTTGTGGAACACAGCACTGACCTATCAAGTACATGTGCAGGCACAATTCCTGCCAGGAAAGAAAAATGCACTGGCAGATAAACTAAGAAGAAATCTCATGGATCTGCACGAATGGAAACTAAATCCACAGGTCTTCAGCATGATAACAAGGAAATGGGGACACCCAGACATTTTTTTTGCCTCCCCTCATAACTGCCAACTACAGAAATTCTGCACAAGGACTTGTCACTCACAAGCATGGAAAGTGGATGCTCTTTCATTCAGCTAGAAAACCCTGACAGTTTATGCCTTCCCTCCACTGCCTCTTCTTCCCAAGGTACTCCTAAGTCAGACAAGAGAAGCCAAAAATTATCCTGATTGCTCCAGACTGGCCACGCCAGCACTGGTACCCAATCCTAAAGAGCTTGTCTCAAGGCCCAGCCTGGCCTTTACCTCATATTCCTCGTCTGCTGACTCGACAAAACAACCAGATTCTACACAGTCAGCTCAGAACCTTAAGTCTGGCTTCATGGCAGATAATAGTCAGTCATACCACACCTCTCTCTAAAGCTGTTATGGATGTCATTTTAGAAACCAGGAGGCCCAGCACTAGGAAATCCTATGCAGAAAAGTGGAAGAGATTCTGTGCTTGGAACCAGGCACAAGGACTCTGAAGCACTTGTTCCAAATATACCTCAGCTTTTACAATATCTGAGATGCTGGATAAAGGCTTATCCTTTTCATCTATTAAGATCCATGCCTCTGCCATTTCAGCTCATTACAATACGGAACCTCCTATTTTTTCGCATCCACTACTAAGACAGAACCTCAGAGGGGCAAGAAACATAAGACCCCCAAGGAGAGCACCAATACCTACTTGGGACCTCAATTTTGTTTTAGAAAAATTCACACTGCCTCCTTTTGAGCCAGCCAACACAGCTGATATAAAATTCTTATCATGGAAAACTGCTCTGCTCCTAGCAATAACCTCAGCAAGAAGAGTCTCAAGAGTTACAGGCATTAATGGCAGGGGAACCTTTTATCATTTTTCATCAGGACATGGTCTCTCTAAGGACAAACCCAACGTTTATGCCAAAGGTGGTTTCCAGTGTGGCTCTTAACCAAATCATTCATTTGCCAACTTTCTATCCAAATCCCCAGAATAAAGGGGAGAGACTTCTGCACACTTTGGACATACACAGACAGCTATGATTCTACTTGAACAAAACAAAAGCTTTCAGAAAAACTGAGTAGTTGTTTGTAGCTTATGCTGCAGGATCACAAGGAAAGCCTATCTCAAAGCATCCAATTTCAAAATGGATAGGACACTGCATTCGCTTTTGCTATGCACAACATGGCAAATCAGTGCCTAAGGGCATTAGGTCACATTCTACCAGAGCAGCAGCCACTTCAGCAGCTTTTCTCAGAGGAGTACCAACCTGCAACCTGGAGTTCAGTGCACACCTTCACAAAGCACTAGCTCTTACCTCTCCACTCTAAATTCATAGCCGGCTTTGCCACAGCAGTACTGCAGAGCCTGGTAGCCTCCCCTAATCCTATTTAGGCCCAGCCACCCAACCTCAGCTTTGGGATTCAACCCAAGTGTAATGACTGCAACAGTGAAACACGATGAACATAGTACAGTTGTGTACCTACCATAAATGTAGATGTTAGAGTGTATTCACTGTTGCAGTCCAGGTTACCCACCCACCATCCCCCCTTTCATAGCTGGGCCTTTTCTGTACTTCTCAACTCTATACAACCTATGTGCTGTATTTGCTTGTAGATGAAGGAAATGTTTATTTTTGTACATGCATGTCTTTTGGCATTATTTTTTCCAGCCTTTCCTATTTGGGGGCACCTGACATTTGGGGCAAGAAAAACTGAAGA
This sequence comes from Protopterus annectens, assembly GCF_019279795.1. Lineage (NCBI taxonomy): Eukaryota > Metazoa > Chordata > Ceratodontiformes > Protopteridae > Protopterus > Protopterus annectens. Next base: position 170,181,768 of record NC_056743.1, on the reverse strand, counting down.
AAATAGCGTCAGTTGCATCTTTTATACCCCTGGCACACTGTCAGGAAGAGGAACATCAACTGAAGCTGGACCTAGACTTAGGAACTCTGGCCGACTGCGGGTAGCCTGCCAGCAGGATAACCCAAGTGTAATGACTGCAACAGTGAATACACTCTAACATTTACATTTATGGTAGGTACACAGCTGTACAATTTATTGCATGTAGCTGAAAAAGTTGGAAAGCATGCTTTACAATGTGGTTTTGATTCTATGGAGGCCTCCTGCAGGGCCGCTGTTACGGGTCCTGTAATTAGGAGGCATGCTTGGTTAAAGGAACAAAATCTGCCTGATCATGTCAAAGCTAAATTATTAGATGCACCATTACAGCATGATACCTTGTTTGGTGTTAAGACAGAAGTGGTGTTAAAGAAAATGTAGGACAAAGCTAAATCTATGCAAACGGTCAAAGATTTTTTAAAAGTACAGCCACCTAGGTTTAGCAGACACTGGTCTACAAAGAACTGGACATTTCCAGTGTCAGACAGACCTCAAAGGGGCAGATCCAAACGCCCTAGAGGCAGATCCCAGCCGCAAGATTCGTACAGGTCTAAGCAATGGGATGCTTCTACCTCCAAATGTGAAGACAAATCACAACCATACAGGAAACGGTCCCAATGACTTCCCCCTGCCTGCACCAAGCACTTATCTACTGGCAGCACCCTTAGGGGGAAAAATAGCACTTTTTTCACAAAATTGGCACATTATAACCCAGGGCAAATGGATTCTAGACAGTGTCACAAGGCTACAAGTTTCACTCCATACCCTGCCAATGGCAAATGGTTGGCCAGACCTGGCAAAAAATCAGTGGGCAGACGCTCAAAAACGAGTCTCATCCCGCATGGACATGGGGGCTATTCAACAAGTGCCACAGCAAGAGCAGGGACAAGGATTTTACTCAAGCCTGTTCTTGGTACCCAGAAAGGACAAAGCATGGAGACCAATACTGGACATATCTATTCTAAACACTTGCTTGGATATACCAAAATTCAAGATGTTGATCTTGCAGCAGCTTCTGCCCATGCTGGGCAGAAAGGCTTGGCTCGTCACTTTAGACCTAAAAGAGGCATACCTGCATGTCCCATTAAGACAATCATGCAGAAGATACCTCAGATTCAAGGCTGGTTCAAAGCATTACCAATTCTCTGCACTGCCCTTTTGTGAAGACCCTGGGTGCAGTAGATAAGCCAAAGTGCCTGGCCCCAGTAATTGCTTTCTGCAGACAAAGAGGAATACAAATATATCCTTACTTGGACGACTGCCCCATTCAAGCAGAGAACAAGGACATTCTACTACAGCATCTGGCGTTTGTGAAAAGACTTTTAATATGCCTAGGGTACACAGTCAACGAAAATAAATCAAAACTAGTACCCTCTCAAGAGATATTCCTGGGTGCAAGCTTAAATAAAACTGCCCAGATGGCTTATCTCACTCCAGACAAACAAAGGCAAATGACTACCTGTTTCAAGGAAATGGCAACAAAGGCCCAGTTTTCTGCAAGAAAAATTCTGCAGCCTTTTGGCTTTATGGCATCCTGTATCCTACTAATTTCATATGCAAGACTGCATATGAGAAAACTCCAATGGTACCTAAAAAGTGTCTGGACACAACATTGCCACAGCCTGGAAACAAGGATTACTCTTTCCCTGCCTGCAACAGGAGTTTCGATGGTGGACAAAGGCTTGTCACCAAAACAAGGGACAGCCATTCTCACTACCCCCAGCCAGGCAGAACCTAACAACGGATGCATCAGATTATGCCTGGGGGGGCCCACATGGCTGGAAAAGGCATTCAGGGCACCTGGTCCACAACTCAAATGCATCTACATATCAATCAAAAAGAGATGCTAGCTGTTCAAAATGCCCTGACAGCCTTCAAGGACCTAATTCATCCAGGACAACTACTGAAAAAGACGGACAGTACCACGGTCATGTGGTACATAAGCAGGGGGGCACGCATTCTTACCCCCTTTGCAGACTAGCCATGGCTTTATGGGACACAGCATTGACTTGCCAAGTTCATCTGCAGGCACAATTCCTGTCAGGAAAGGATAATACTCTGGCAGACGAACTAAGCAGAAACCTCATGGATCCCCATGAGTGGCACATGGATCCACAAGTCTTCAGCATGATAACAAAGAAATGGGGACGCCCGGACATAGATTTATTTGCCTCCCCCCACAACTATCAACTAAAAAGATTCTGCACAAGGACTTATCACAGACAAGCATGGAAAGTGGACGTCCTATCTTTCAACTGGAAAAACCCATCAGTATATGCCTTTCCTCCACTGCCTCTTCTCCCCAAGGTACTCCTAAAGGTGATACAGGAGAAACCAAAAATGATTGATTGCCCCAGACTGGCCCCGCCAGTACTGGTATCTGATCTTAAGGAACTTGTCTCAATGCCCAGCCTGGACCTTACCTCAAATACCTCATCTACTGTCCCAACAAAACAATCAGATTCTGCACAGCCAACTTAGGACTCTAAACATGGCAGCATGGTGGATAATATAGCCATGCTAGCACACCTGTCAGTAAAGCTGTGATGGATGTCATTTTGGAAGCCAGAAGGCCTAGTACTAATCAATCCTATGCTGGAAAATGGAAGAGATTTTGTGCTTGGAACCAAGCTCAAGGAACTGACTCAGCTGTACCAAATATTCCTTAGATTTTGCAATACTTAACTGAGATGCTGGACAAAGGCCTATCTTTTTTATCAATTAAAATTCATGCCTCTGCCATTTCGGCTCATTACAATACAGAGCCACCACTCTTTTCTCATCCTTTTCTTAAGGCAGTACCTCAGAGGTGCCAAAATTTAAGGCCTCCAAGATCATCGCCACTGCCTGCATGGGACCTTAATTATGTCTTGGAAAAACTCAACCTAGCTCCTTTTGAGCCAGCTGCTACTGCAGATATAAAGTTTTTATCTTGGAAAACAGCTCTGCTCCTAGCAATAACTTCTGCAAGATGAGTGTCAGAGCTACAGGCTCTCATGGCTGTGGAACCTTTTATAATTTTTTATCCAGACAGGGTCTCTCTGAGGACAAACCCTACATTTATGCCTAAGGTGGTGTCCAGTGTAGCCCTTAACCAAACTATTCATTTGCCAATTTTTTGTCCAAATCCACAGAACAAGAGGGAGAAAATTCTGCATTCACTGGCCGTACACAGACGACTTGGATTCTATTTGGACAAAACTGAAGTTTTCAGAAAGAACAATTTACTAGTGGCATATGCTGCAGGATCACAAGGAAAGGCTATCTCCAAGCAGACTATTTCAAAGTGGATAGGTCACTGCATTTGTTTCTGCTACTCTCAACATGGCAAGCCAGTGCCTAAGGGCATTAGGCCACATTCAACCAGAGCTGCAGCCACTTCTGCGGCCTTTCTCAGGGGAGTACCAACCAAAGACATTTTAGAGGCTGCTACTTGGAATTCAGTGCACAGCTTTACAAAGCATTACAATCTGCCACTTTACTCTAAATCCAGAGCAGGCTTTGCCACTGCAGTTCTGCAGGGCCTCCTAGCCGCTCCTAATGTTTAGCTCCAGCCCTCCAGCCATAACTTTGGGACTGTACCCAAATGTAATGAATGACTGCAACAGTGAAACACTAAGAACATAGTACAGTTGTGTACACTTACCATAAATGTATATGTTCGAATGTATTCACTGTTTCAGTCCAGGTTACCCACCCACCACCCCCCTTATTTCTGCAGGAACTTATCTTTACTTCTCTGATCTATACAACCTATGTGGTGTATTTGCTTGTAGATGAAGATAAAGTTTATTTTGGTGCATGTATGTTTTATATATGTATATCTAGCCTACCCTTTTGGGGGCACCTGACATCTGGGGCAAGAAAAACTGAAGAAAATTGCGTCTGCTGCATCTTTTATACCCCTGACCTGACGTCGGGGAAGGGGTGACAACTGACGCAGGACCCAAGACTTGGAATTCAGGCCAACTGAGGGCAACCTGCCAGCAGGATTACCCAAATGTAATGACTGCAACAGTGAATACACTCTAACATCTACATTTATGGTAAGTGTACACAACTGTACTTTTCTCCTACAGAACTGTTAAAAAAATAGAGTAAGAAGACAAAGCAGGCAGAGAAAAAGACTGTTTTTGCTGTGCCAGAGAAATTGGAAGCAACAGCATGTGCTAATTTTATGAAAGTAGAAATAAATGACTGGAGTGGTGTTCCAGAACAGAATTTTGTTAATTGAAAAGGCACACAGAGTATATGCTCTAAACCTGGCCATGAGAAGGCAGCCGAGACCTATATTAGTAAAGATGCAGTCGTACCAACAGAAAGAGTTGATCCTGTCAAAATCGTGGCAGAAGGGCAATGTATTAAAAACTGGAGACTTGTGTGTAGAAAACGATTACTTACTATACACCAGGTAAAAGAGAAACAAATTTATCCCAGCAATCAAAGAATGTTGAGAGGCAGCTGTGAGATTCAAGCTGTGTATCCAGCTGTCTTCAAAGTGTTTTTTTTTCCCTTGAGGATCTAAGTTTATTTTTTGATGCAGGACAGACGTAAGGAAGTAAAACAAAAATTTATCCCACAAAAAGTAAGTTGGCAAGCTGAAGGGCACTCTGCTTCTCATTCTACTGATAAAGGTTCATATACATTTCAGTGAAACCTTTTCCAGTGTTCATAAGGAAATTTATTTATTTTATTTATTTATTTAAATTTGTTGACCAGGAGTGTCCGACTGGATGCATGTCCATTTTCAGCGGAGGCACGGGGAGAAAAGCTCCACAGTTAAAATAAACAGACAGTATTTACATTGGATTACATAGTGATTAACAATTTACATAGCAATTACTTACAACATTTTTACAGATGAAGAACATAGTACATCAGTAGACAACTAGAATCTTTATCTGTGAAGTTCATACCAGACATTAACAAATGTTACAAGAAGAAGTTCGTGCTGTATAATAAGTACTGGCTTATGAGCATCTGAGCTTGCTATAATCAAGGTAGTTAGTGGAGTGGAAAGAAAGGTAACTGTTGGATGGGGTGGATGATATTAGAGTGGGAGTTGCAAGGGCATAGCCAGCATGTTTTTAGTTGCGCTTTTAGTAAAGTTTTGAAGTGGGTGCATGATGGTATGGAGGTAATTGTGGGTGGGAGTGAGTTCCATAATTTGGCTATGGCGCAATAGAATAGTGCTTCACCAGCAGACTTATTGGCTTTAGTGATCTGCAAGTGATTTTTGCTGCTGGATCTTAGTGGTCTGGTGGTGCGATAGGGTTGGAGTAGATTCTGGAGGGATGGGACATTTAGTGGATGGTTTAGTAGTTTGTGGGCGAGTGAGAGTTGATACCACTGAAGGAGGTGAGGGAGTTCAAGCCAGCCCAGTTCAGCAAGTGAGAGACAGTGGTGACTACGGTAGGATGCCCCTGTGACGAATTTGGCGATTTTGTTGTAGCAGGTCTCTAGCTTGTTTAGATCACATTGCCTTAGGTTGGTATATAGGAGAGGCATAAAGTAGGGTGGAGATAAGGTGGGAATCTGCTATTGAAATCTCTGCTGCTTTGGTGAGAAATTGCTTATTTCTGTATAACACTCCTAGTTTTTTGTGGACTTTTTTTTATAGTCATGGATATGTGAATGTTTAATTTGTCTATTTCCACTCCTAGCAATTTAGTGTGTTCAGTTGGGTATATAGTGGTGTTTTGCCGTGATGTTAAAGTGAGAGTTGTTTTGAGTATGTTTGGTGGGTTGGAAGATGAGTAGTTTAGTTTTGTTTGAGTGGAGTATTAATCGGGCATCGGATAACCATGTTTCAGCAGAGGAAAAGGCTTCCTGTGTGACTTTTTGCAGTTTTGGTAGGGACTGGGCTGAGCAGATGATGGTAGAGTCAACTGCGTATTGTATGAGTGTGCCATGTTTGGTGGCAGAGGCTAGATTATTGGTATAAACAGAAGAGTAGGGGTCCAAGGATGGATCCTTGGGGAACCCCTATGGAGACATGTAGTTGGGGAGATATGTCATTCTGCCATACAACGGATTGTTGGCGGTCAGACAGGTAACTCTGAAACCAGTTGGTGACTGATTATGAGAAGGATAGGTAATTGAGGACAGAGATAAGTTGTTTGTGTGGGACCATGTCAAATGCTTTAGATAGGTCTAGGAAAGTAGCAGAGGAGGGATGGCCATTGTTTTTATGCTGAAGGATAGTGTTAGTAAAGGAGAGTAAGGCAGTGGTGGTGCTATGGTTTGGTCAGAAACCATGCTGAGTACTGGAAAGGAGGTTGTTAGTAAGGAGGTAGTCTGAGACCTGAAAGTGTATGCATCTCTCTAGTATTTTGGAGAGTGGAGAGAGAATAGCTATGGGGCAGTAATTGGTTAGTTCTGCGGAGGGACCGCCTTTGTGGAGGGGAATTATATGTGATACTTTCCACAGTGTGGGAGCGTAACTTTCTGACAGAGATTGGTTAATCAAGCTGGATACTGGGTAGGCCAGAGCATCAGCTGCGATTTGTAAGTATTCACTTGGGAGGCTGTCTGCTGGTTATTTGGTGGGTTTAAGTTTAGTGAAGAGTTTTTTTATGTTGGAGGTAGGTACAGGAGAAAAAGAGAAGGCAGTGGGGCGATTACTAGTTGAAGATGTGGGTTGGAGGGGAGGGGGGTTGTGTTGTTTAGCTAGTGATAGTATGGTTTGGGTGAAGTGTGTGTTGAATGAGGTAGCAATATTTTCTGAGGAGTGAGGGATGTTCGGAGGGGTACTGACTTTACCTGGGTGGAGGATTGAGTTTATGGAGGACCAGAATTGTTTGGGGCTGTGTTGAGGAGTCTAGGGCAGACTGGTAGTATTGGGATTTGTCCTGTTTTATTGGCTTTTTGACTCTATTGGGTAGTTCTAGGAATTTCTGTCTAGCTGAGGGGGTTTTGGTTTTGCACCAGTGCTCTCAGGCTTTATCCCTGTTTTTCATTTCTGACTTAGTGGTTTTCTGTAGCCATGGGGAGGGTTGTGCTTTGGTTCTGGAGAATCTTATGGGGGCATGGTAATTAAGGATGTTCAGGAAGGTAGTATTAAAAAATTCAACTGCATCATCTAGACTGAGGTACTTTAGAGGATGCCAGTTGCATTCTTTGAGGGATGAGATGAATGTGAGTGGGTTAAAGTGTAGTTTTTTACGTATTTGACGGTACATGACAGGTTTAGCTTGGTATAGGTATTTTTTGAGTAGGAATGTTGGGGAGTGATCACTGAGGCTATCTGATAAGCAGCCTGTTATATATGACTGGGGGCTCTTATTGACTAGTATCCAATCCAGGGTAGTGTGCTTGTTGGAGTTTTTATTTATCATGGTTGGTGACTGGACTAGTTGAGTGAAGCCATGAAGGTGTACATGATGGGTTGGATTGTTGCCAGAACAGGATTGCCAGTCAATACTGAAATCACCTAAGATGATAGTTTCTTGGGGGAGATGGTGGGTAGACCAGCTGAGAAGGTTTTCTAGGGGAGGGATGTTTTGGTCAGGTGGGAAGTAGCATCCAATTATGTTGATGGTTTTGTATTAGTTAATTTTGAGGTTGGTTTATATTATTTCTTCATTGCCTATTTGTGGAGCTGATGATTTTAAGATCTGGATGTTTAGATGCTGTTTAAATATTATAGCTACACCATCTCCTTTTTTGTTTAGCCGGTCTACTCTTAGTATGCCGTAACCTGTAGGGAGTATTTGCTCACTAGTAATGTGAGGTTTTAGCCAGGTTTCTGTCAGGATGACTATATCTGGGTAGTACAAGTCTATGGTGGCATGGAGTTCATGGACTTCGTTGGATATACTTCTGATATTTAGGCATAGTAGAAGGAAGTCGCTTGGCTTTCTATTGGCTGTAATATGGGAGAAGAAATTACTTGAGGGACTGAAAAAAGCACAGGAGTTTACTAGAAGAATCAGCCATACACTGGACTTGAACTTGTGCCTGGTGTTGGGAGATGACCAGAAGACCAACAGCTCTGAAATTAGTGAATACTTGGAAAACTAAATCATCTTATCACATTTGTGAAATATGTTTTTTCAAGAAAAGGTGGCAGAAAAACACTGGGCTTTTGTTGAATTTACAGTCCACCCACAAGTTTAATATACCTCATTTATGTTTAAGACACTGTAAAAGGGGGGACATTGACTGTAAGTAAAACAATTTTGTTCTTGTTGGCATTTGTTTTAGCATTTGTTTTAAACATTCCTAGATTAAAACTGCATGTTATACAGCAAACAGTTTTGTGTAGTCTGGTATTTTAAATGTGGGGGGGGGGGGGTGGGAGTCTTTTCAGTGGCTTGTGTGTTAAAGGGATTTAAGTAAACAAGTACTTTTTTTTAGTTGTAAAAAATAAAAGGTTTTACTTTATAACAAGAGGAAAAGCACTGGACAAAAGCAAGATTAATACGCTGTGAACTTGGTTGCTGCAGTGGAGGTGGGGTGTAAAAGAGCATTGATGATATTATATATAGAATTAGGAAACTTTCACTTTTGATTTTTACAGTGGTGAATAGTTAGATTACTACCTTTAGATTAAGCTTTAAACACGTGTTGTAAGACAAAGTGATGAAAGCTGTGAAATGCTAACCTTCCTGCAACTGAAAAGATATTAGCTTGTTTGTCTTCAATTGTCAAATGTTAGTGGAGTCCAGATGTTTGTAGTTGAGGTCAGCTGTAGATTCTTTTAAATGAAATTTACAAAGACACTGCTGAGTATATTTCCATGGAGACAAGCTGTCTGTAGGTGCAAGCAGTTAATCTTGAGAACTGAGTATTCTTTGCAGAGGAAAATGCAAAATTTGAAGATACAGTGACAAGCAGTTTAGTGAAAAAAATTAAATTTTAAGTTATGGGAAGTGACTAAGTTAACACTCTACCTAGCAGCCTTAATACTTTAATGCAGTTTATAGAACCACATATAATTTAGTTTTATTTAAAGATCGCCAGATGTGGTTTAGTGTGGGTAAGCTGAATTTTAGGTTATGACGCCTGTAGGTGCAGCCATCAATTTTGGGTATGTGTTCCCTTTCTGAGGGTAACACTTTGTTTTGAAGCTGTAAATAGTTCTGTGTTTTTGTTTTCTTGTTAATTGAGGATGGTTGTATTTTGTCTTCAGTATTTTGTTTGAGGGTTTTCATTAAAATAGAAAGTCTTGAAACTGTGACAGGTTCAGAGAAGAGCTAATTAAGGCATATAAAATATTGCATGATAAACGTAATCAGAGGAGATTAAAAAAGATTGGGAAGAGAGACCTGGAAAAGCAATTTACAGCAAAATCATGGAAACTAGCATGCATGGCTCCCAAATATGCAGCCAAGCTCAGAAGGTTTAGGATTTTGTGTGGAAGTGTTTGCATAGGTATTTTTATACTACAAGCAGATGTTGATTTTTCCGCAGGTAGATGGAATACTCTGTAGGGAATTTCTAAAATCTGCTATCAGAAATATTGGATGAGCAAATGGCTGTAAGGAAGTTATTTTTATGATCCTGGACTCTGGATCTGAATTGCCTATACATAGTAAGGCCTTGTTAAATTTAAATTGTTTGCCAAAAAACAATTACTAGAAAATGGAAATCAGTCTACACAAAATGCATTTGAGGGTGTGGAGCCTAAATTGCTAATTGGTAACAGCTTTTTTTCTTGTGCTCCACATCAGCTACCGAGAACAGGAAAATTATTATTTAAAATTCTAAAAAGTTATACAATCTGTTTGAGAACTTATAATCTACTAGATTTTCAACTTTGGAGCTTTTTCTTAAAAAAAATTCCTGTCATAATTAATGATTGTGCAACTTGGCAGAGATTATCAAAATCATCACACGCTGATTCCACACTAAGGAAAGAAATCCAGTCTATATCTACTACTCTCCAGGAATTATCTTTAAAAATGGACAGATTTACTGACAACCTTGAAACTTCAAAGATGAACTGTCAACAACAAACTAATGTTCTAAAGGAAATCCTCCAGCAGCAACAATCTAAAATTCTGAACATTGAGACTTCACTGAATAATATAGATAAGACTTGAGGAAGATGAATTCCACTGTCAGACCATTCTGCAACAAAATACTTGGCTTATAAATAAAGTAGATGATGTCAAAAACAGAGAGGAGAACAAATATTAGAATCTTCTGTCTCCCTAAAAAAAAACAGAAGGAGAAGATATTTCCTTCCTAAATTCCTAGCTGCCTGAATTTTGGACTTAAAAGGTTTATCATACGTGTTCGAATGAGCACATAGTCATAGGGAAACCTATCCATCCATCCTCCTAATGTTTCTCAAAGATCCATAGTTGTGAAGTCCCTATCCTTCTTAGATAAAGAACTACTGAAAACAGCTTGGTGGAAAAGTCCCTTGTCTTTCAAATGAAACCAAATAAGGTTAGATATTGATTACTCCACAAGAGTCCTGGAAATGAGGAAAAGCTCTTGGCCATTAGTAAGACTATTAAAGCAAAATAAAATTAAGGCACAATTAGTTTATCCAGCCAAAATCAAAATCTGCCATCAAAACGAGAGGAGATCTTTCAGCAGTGTTGAAGGAGCTGTTTCTTTCATCCAAAACAACATTACAATCCCAGAAGGTATGGACTGGTCACCATCTACAACCCTTAAAAGATCACCCGAGCAAAATAACTGGATGGATGTGAGAAAGAATAAAATGAAACCTGGAGCTAAAAATAGTAGACTTCCAAATTCTCTCAAAGATCAAGCTAAATCATAAAATGTTTATGGAAACATAAAGAAGTATATCATTACTTTACTTGTCTTGTATAACTCTTCATTTATTTAACCAGTGAAACTTTCAATCTAAATTTAATATTACTATATTCTTATTAGATACAACTGCTAGTGTTACCTAGGATGTATATTTAGTTGGATCCTACACACACATGTTTATTTCTTCGTTGAATTTTCTCTTCCTTTTTTTTTTTTTTTTTTTTTAAGGGGAGGGAGAGGGGAAAGAGAGAGGGAAATGAGAAAATAAAGGGGGATAATTAATTTACTGTCTTTAATCAGAAATCTGAAATGAATAATATCAGAACTTGATTTTATGTATATATTGTAAAGAACACTTTTTTCAAGCATTCTGTCAGTATATGATTTAAACATGACCTAATTTCTTTTCTCTGATCTTGTTTCCAACTTAGCGTTTTAACATTCTAAACTGTCATTTGTTTCTTTCGTAAAACAGTAACCTCGAGCACTACTTTGAATTGAAGAGCAGTTTCTTTTTCCCTGCATCCAAGTACTCTCGTGGTTGTCTGTAAACTGAACTTTGTATAGCATTAAGAAATTTGGTCGGGTACTGTATTATAATTCCGTGGTCAGCTGTGTGAGTGACGCTGACGTGTAACGGAGATCTCCTTTGCCTGTGTTGTTGCTTCAGCAGCTTGTAAGTTGTCTGGAATAAAAGTACACAAGACATTTGATTAAATATTAATAATTAGAAATACTAGTTTGTTCTAAAAAAAATAAAATCTGCTAGTAACTAATCTCTATAGCAACCAAGGCGTGATTATGTAAATTACGATGACATCATTGCATTTCAAAGCCCATAGAGTGTTTTTGGAAGTTAGCAGGTCAAAAAATTGACTTTCCGTAACATGATACTAATAGTTAAACACATCACTACTCTGTTTTATACACAAGCATGTGCATACAATTAAATGAAAGTATTATATAAATAGTAAGAAGGAAAGAGAAAAAGAGCTTTCTGTTGAACAGCTGATCGATTACAACTGTCACAGCTTATAAACACTGATCACAAATGGCAAATATAGTGTAGAAATAAGCAAATACTTCATAATTAACTTTATGGATTTTCTAGAAAGGTTTCATCCACTCAGGTAGATTTCTAGTAAAGTGATTTTCTTTTTGAGTAACATCACATCAGTAAGGAAATACTATAGCACACTGTATCACTAGCTTTTACATGTGCTCCTAATTGAAAAAATAAACTGGTGGCAAATAATTAGAATATAACATAAATACTCAGTTACAATTGGTTCTAAATACATCTAAACTGTTCCTGTTAAAGTTTACCCAGTGAGTTAAATAGTAAGTACCGCCATAGAGTGTGTATAAAACCACTTCTAGTACCATCATTTCACATTTGGGCTCAGGTTCTTCAAGATTTGATTTAGGATATCTGCTCCATGTGGTGCAGCTTTGCTGGATCTTAGTGTAGTATTGTGGAGATGTACAATGTAGCTGTTATAAAGACTGGCTCAAGTGGCACACATACCCAAGTTATTAATAATTTTTCCATTTTAATATCCTTAGTGCTGTTACAAATAATTGCCACCCTGCAGTTTGGAATATAAATTAGTTAAGCTAATTTCAAAATGTTAGAGTCCTAGAAGATTACCAATGTCGGAATGACACCTTGTACTCATACACAATAGTGGGGAAAAAGAGTGTTGGATAGATATTTAGCTAGAGGACTGGTTTCTGTAGCTCTATGAACATTTATTGAAGCTGGAGTTAAAAGAAAATAAGTCTGACGTATCATTTGCACACAACAAAGTTCATAATAATAGACTCTTATATACTCATCTGTACCAGAGATGTGTTATAAGAGATAGACTGTTAATACAGTAATAAATAATTGAACAACACATTAAGACGGCGAGTTTTCCTTTAATTCCCTTACCAAACTTTTTTCAAATACACTGCCTGTCTTTGTTATTGACAAAAAAAATTACAGGGAATGCAAATCAACAAATGTATGGGGTAAGATTTTAACATTGAAAAAACCCAAAAAAAAACAAAACCC
>NC_056743.1:170150891-170168436 GCF_019279795.1 Protopterus annectens | reverse complement strand
ATTTTTTTGGGTTCAATGCACAGTAACATTCTTATTTGTTTGCTTCTGCTAAAAGCATCAAGGCATGCACTTTAGAAAAATGCCTTTAAATATGAATTTTTATGTGAAGCAAATGTGATGGAATAAGTAGCTTATGGTTAAGTATTAACGAGTTCCCAGTGTAAGTCACAACATATTTACATAGTTTACTGTTGTTCCTACATCAGAAAGCTTACAGCATCAACTATGCAAATCCATGGCATTCCTTGTTACCATCACTGTGATGAAAGATTTATAGACCAAAGTACTGAAGTGAACAGTTTTCCTCCAATAATGAGGATCACTTATCTTGACGACTTAAGCATGAAAAGGATGCCATTTACTACACCTGGCAGTATTACATAATCTTTGTTGCAGGGCTGCAATACAGCTAATGCAATTTTTTTTAAGAACTCATAATGTTAACTGCTCTACTGCGGAGGTGGTGCTGCGGTAGTGTTGTCGCCTCACAGTAAGATGCTGTCCTGTTCGATTCTCAGCTAAAGCGTCTTCTGTGTGGAGACATGCATGAATGGGCATACCTTCGTTGAAGGTTGAGCGTCAGGCCTGGCAAGTCGGTACGTAAAAATCCACTGCCAATCATTAGCAGACCGGAGTTCTGCTGTGGCGACCCCTAACCAGGAAAAGCCGAAAGATACAACATAACAGTAGCTGCTCTACTGATCACTGCTGTAATACTCCTGACATATGGGTTGTCACCACTAACATCCTTTTGGGGTACCAAAGATTTACCTTCCAAACTTCGTCCATCCAAAGCATGAACCCAGCTTATATGCATTGGAGTATATAGACAGAAATAACAGCACGGATACCAGACTACCTGCAAGCCAGTGACCTAAAGACTGAGGCAGTAGACTGGTCAAGCTAGGAGGGGTGTAGCTTCAATAGGTAAAAACTCTCCAGTCCCCATGTAATGTGGCAAAGGTTAAAGCAAAGGGGGAGAGGAATAGAAAAGTTGAGGTGAGGTAGAGAAGAGGAGAGTGGAGGGTGGAATGGAATAATGCAATAGTTATCAGTAGTACATCTATTACAGGAAGTTGTTACACAACTGTAACATGCCTTGACTGAAATCACTGTTGCAATATTCCTGACAAATGTATGATTCAAAGAGCTTAAGGAGGACGGATGGATAGGTGGTTGGCTACTAAGCATAACAGTTGTCCAGCAGTCCAGACAGAAATGACCTAGCAAAGGCTTCTCTGGATCTGGAGAAAGCATTCATTCCGTAGTGTTTAGTAAAGGTGTGTGTACAGGACCAAGTTGCAGCCTCCAGGGTAGACCTGAAGTCTATTCCTTTGTGAAAAGCCCCCAAAGGAAGCCACTGCCCTAGAGGAAAGTGCTTTAGGGAAGAAGGCAAGGTCTTACCATAGAATGGGCAGCAGAAGAAGATAGCTTTAGAGATCCAAGTTGCAATAGTTTGGAGAATAGCTGGCCCCGCTTAGGGTTCACAAATGATACAAACAGCTGGTCACAGTTTTAAGAATTTAGCTTTGTCCAGGTAACACAGGAGTTGCCTATGAATCTCAAAAGAATGTTGGTTACATGGAAGTGAAGCCATCAACGGCATGACTGAGTGGGGTGGGGCTAACCACCTAAACAGAGAAAAACAAATTGCAGGCTTTTTGCTTAGCTAGCCAACCTCAAGACAGTGCTCCAACTGACATCAAAAATATTCCCCAAACATTAAATAACTGGTTTACAACATGGCCTAATCCATAAATGTAAGCTATTCTTTTTCTAATCAGCAACTTGGGTTGTCAGTATGGGTCAGTCTTCAATAAAAACAATTGGGACAGTAAGCTTTAAATGTTTTTCTTTTCAAAGGAGGGAAAGCTGACCACAGGTAAGAAAGCAACACTTAAACACATAATGGCTATAAGAACTGTGAACTTCATTAAAACAGATGTGTTCCTTTAGCAGTAACACTGGCCACAAATTCAGTGGTACAGATTTTTCCCCCAAGTAGTACAGTCTCCACAGCTTTCCTTCAAAATGCTGGTACTGTTCCTTTTCTTTTAAAATACTATTAAAACCTTCTAGATCTATCACTTTTTGCTACTTCTGATTTCCAAACTTCTACAGGAATACCATCTCTGAGAGACTCCCCTGCTGATTGATTATATCAAGAAGTGTTTATGTACAATGTATAGTCAGTTTCTTAGTTATTAATCCTTCAGCATCATTTTCCTCTGACCTTGGCATTTTCAAGTTTTGCATGAATGCTTCCACATGTGCCTTTCCTAGGTTCCTCTACTCCGCTGCTCTATACAGATTTTCATAGATTTTCCTCAATCTCTGCAATACCTCTACAGGGTCTCTGGTTATTTTTCTGGTCATAGGCTCCCTTAGTTTGGCAACAATCGTTAAGATTTTCTCTTGACCAAGTCATTTTACCAATAGTTTTGTGATCAGAGGCGGTTATGAAAATGCATGCTTAACAGCAACCTTTCTAAACTAGTGTAAATTATCCAAACACTCATTTAGCAGTCACCAATTGCTCCTCTTGCTGGGCAAGATTTACCTTCAAATGCAATACTTCAAACTTTCATAATCCCTCTAAATAATTACCATGACTTCCTTCCCATCTCTCTCTCTTTCATTTCTACAACACATTTTTTAAAATTATTTTTATCCCACTCCTCAGCTACATCTGCACAAATTTGTACATTCCCTAGCATCTTCTTAATTTTCATTACCCATTAATTCAAATCTTCTCTTTTTAATATGCAAGTGCCAATGTCTGTTTTTCATTTATTATCCTGCATCTTAATCTTTATGGGCACAATCAGAAACAGTTATCAAATATGTTTCAAAATAGTCAATTAATAACCCATGCTCTGTGAAATACCTTTTGTCCAATCTGTCCCGGTTATTGTACTTTGGAGAATGCCTGGTAACTGCTCATAATTTCACAACTTCTATCCCAAATATTCTCATACTCCTCTAAAAATATATCATCTTTTGTTGCATTCCCCCTTTCCATGTCCCCCCCCCCCCGATACATTATTACTGCACTTCACATTTTCCCAGAATTGTCTTCCTTCTCATCCTCCATCTTTTTTGGAGCTCCTCTTACAAACTGCAAGACGTACCCCTCTTTAGTCTTTCCCCAGTGCTCTCGTGAACAGCCGTTCTGGAATCCTTTCTTGGCCAAATTCACATACTCAATACAAAGTGTCTCCTGGAAGCTGCTAATGCTATCTGCAACCTACACCGCTCAACACAATTCAATACTCTCTACTTTTTGTTCAGATCTAGAATGCCACTCACATTCAGTGATAATGAATGAGAAAGCTATTACAAGATACTATTACTTTCATTCATATATATATATATATATATATATATATATATATATATATATATATATATATACACACACACACTCACACACACACACACACACACACACACACACATATATATATATACACACACACACACACACACACACACATATATATATATATATATATATATATATATATATATACACACACACATATATATATATATATATATAATATACATTTCAAAAAAATGCCATGTAGAATACGTTTCTAATTAGCACCTCACATGCATATGTGTGTGGCAGGCTGAACTTTAATGCAATGGCAGCTACTCTTGTCTCTGTTTAGATTCAATTAAGATATTCAAAAACAAAAAAAAACTATGTACATTTTCATTTGCAACCCTCCCAAACGTTAACTTAACGCACATAACTACATACATTTTCTAAAATGGAAAACTATCCTTCCATATATGGGCTGATGTACAGCATGCAGCATCCACAAACTCCATCAATTATAAAGTTAGGTTAAATCATGCTGAAAACAAGTGTTAGAGCCATTTTTCCATTCTGCACTCACACCATCCTTAGTCTCATTTCAACTTTCTTTTCAGATACAAGAACAACTTTAATACACTCCGTTATAATTACTGCCTTAAAAAGGTGCTCTGGCTATTACTAGATTAACAGATTTTGCACTACTACATTTCACACTGAGGTGGTTATTAGCAGGAGCACATCTGCTTGTGTCCTCAATATATCAAATTTCATTCATTTTCAATTAACTACTTGTCAAGTCTGCAAACACTAATTTTAAGGTTTCTTCATACAAGTACCTCAATTCCCAGTTTAGAGATTTTTTTATTGTCCACATCTAAAGACCTTCTTTTACAGAGCAATACTAGTAGTGAAGAAAATTAGTTCCTGCTTGTACATCGGTAGCATTCGCAACATTCACTGATAAGATTGAGAAGATCTACCTCACCTTGTGTTTATAATACCTACACATATTGCATAAAACTACAATGTACGTAGCTGACCAAGAAATTTGTTCTACATATCACCAAGAAAAAAGGAACTGTTCTTACAATTTATATGCAGTGGTGCAGCAGTTAGTGTTACTGCAGTGGTGGTGCTGCGGTAGCGTTGTCGCCTCACAGACGTTGCCCGTTCGATTCTCAGAGCATTTTCTGTGTGGCGACATGCGTGAATGGGCGTTCCTTCGTTGAAGGTTGTGCGTTAGGCCCGGCAAGCCAGCACGTAAAAATCTACTGCCAATCATTAGTGGACCGGAGTTCCGCTGTGGCGACCCCTAACCGGGGAAAAGCCGAAAGACACAAAGGTGCAGCAGTTCGTGTTGTCGCCTCACAGCAAGAGGTTCTTCCGTTTAATTCTCGGCTGGAGCGCCTTCTGTATGAAGTCTGCATGTCCTCTCCGTGGTCGAGTGACGTCTAAAGACATGCAGGTAAGGTAGCTGCGTGAATGGTGTGCCTTCGTTGAAGGTTAGGCGTCAAGCTGGCAACTCGGCACCGTAAAAATCCACTGTCAAATCATTAGCGGTTCCAGAGTTCCGTTGTGGCGACCCTTAACTGGGAAAAGCCGAAAGAATTACTACAAAAATTGTTTGACTTCCTTTTAATTACCCTTCTAAATATTAATGTCAAAGTGATGCTTCACAGTTTACAACCAGTTTAAAATAAATCAAAATGCAAGTCTTTTTCCACATCTTCCTTCCACTTCGTGTAGAATCACCAAACACGTCCAAATCGCATCCTTTAGAAACATCCCTTTACAGTTTTTGCCCACTTACTTCCTGCTTTTAGATTTTTGCTGTTCCTATTCATTTTTTCGATCACCCAACATCAGTCTGTAAATTAAATATAATGGACTCGTTTTTTTCATCAGCTCCAGTGCTTTTCTGTCACTCAATCTTCCCTTGGAAGACTGGAAAAGGATTTACTGGCAAATTCTGTCTATGGACTGTTCCACTATCAGAAGACTGACGAGCTGAATTACTAACTTGCTGGCTCACTTTTTGGTGAATAAACTATTTACTGGTTTCCATGTTCTGCATTAAAGAATGTCTCTGCTTCCCTGGAAAAATATTCTAAAATGACAGCTGGATATAGAAACTTAAATCCATCCTGCTTCTCAATACACACTGACTGCAGGGATAAACTTGCTTTTCTTCTTTCTGGTACACAGTGAATAATCATTTTTCATTAACTCTCATGTCCCCAAATATTATCATTTCACTTTCCTACCACTTTTCTGTCAGAAGCTCCTTCTGATATTTTCTACTATAGGTTCTGGCCTCATTCTCATGGCCAAATCTGAATGCTTATTCATGATGTGCCCTTACTATCAACAGATCATGCTCTGGGATAGTTGCTTATTTGTACTTTAATAGAATTAATGCAATTTGTTCAGTCCAGTTTTTCTGCTACAGCAGAAAGTTTCCAGTTTTCTCTCCTAGCTCGACTACTTTTGAAAACAGTTCTTCCATTCTCAGTCAGCTCCTTCTTTCATTTCAACCTCAGACTTCTACAGAAAGATCAGCTCAACTGAATAGCTACTTAAAGCTTCTTCTGCTTTTTCCACCCTTTGGTCATTTGACAATGCTTTTCTCCATTTTCTCACTTATGTTAAACACCTCTGAATGCATTTATTTTTTCCTCTAAATTACTATAGCAATAACCCACGCCTGGGTGTGGGTAATGCTAAATTTACCCACGGTTGGTGTGGTTTGGTCCCGAGGGCAAAGCCCGAGGGACCAAACAAAGCCAACCGTGGGTAAATTTAGCATTACCCACACCCAGGCGTGTTATTATTATATGACATTATTTAAGAAAAGAAACTATTACTTTTCTTAAATAATGGCATAGTATAATGCCTGTTTGCTGCCCTTCCGCAGATGTCTGGCATCCGTGGCAGTTCTGATGTACTGCGCCTGCGCAGTACATCAGAGTTGGCAAAGCAACGGAGAAAGCAAGATCTCCGTTTTTAATGTTCGCTATGTTAAATGAGTTTAACATAGCGAGACAGTTTTAAAATAAGCAACGGAGATGTCCGTTGCTTATTTTAAAACTGTCTCGCTATGTTAAACTCATTTAACATAGCGAAACACTAAAAAAAAGCAACGGAGATCTTGTTTTCTCCGTTTTTTAAAACACTCCCTCGCTATGTTAAATGGGTTTAACATAGTGAGACAGCTTTAAAATAAGCAACGGAGATCTCCGTTGCTTATTTTAAAGCTGTCTCGCTATGTTAAACCCATTTAACATAGCGAGACAGTGTTTTAAAAAAACGAGTTATACTAATGGAAAAGTCCGGCAATCGGACCTTTTTCCATTAGTATAACTCGATTTACAATGGGCACGCTGGCCAATCAGCGTGCACGTTTTGGGGGGGTCATGGTATAATGTAAGATAACTTGTGCACTGAGGCTGAAGTCTGGTTCGTTTTTTGTTGAATAAGGTTAGTCTAAAGAGTTTTTCCATCTCCTTTTATAACTTATTTTCCCCTACTTTCTCCAGAGTTCTTAGCAGCTGACATCCAGGCAGTATATATTAACCAGTAACCTGAACTGTACTCAAATATTGTTTTGTTTTTCTGTCAGATTTCCAAAGGGTCTGTTTTCACAATGGGACAGCTCTAATTGACATGTTGATCACTGTGCAGCCATCCTGAAAGTTTTGCCTGGTTTCCACCTTCAACTAAATCTGTAGAGCACAGATTAATGGCAGCACCACCACCCTCAAAGCTTGCTCTTCTTCTGTTAGCTCCACTGTCCAAGTTTCAATAGGCTTGTGGGAGTCCCCACTGGTAGCAAAGCTCTGTGAACATAAAATGGCTACACATAGTTTCCTTGGGATGGATTGTACCTGGTGCACCCATAATCTGACCCCCCCCTGGAATGCAAGATTCAGCAATAAGATGGTGGTGGTTGTGTTCCCATAGGTTCTTGAGGTAGCAATAAATTTCGTCTTGGTGCAATAAAGCTAAAATAATAAAGGAAGACATGGGAGACTATCTGCAAGGATGCACTTGCTGTCATTCATTTTCTGACACAAAGTTGAGCACAAAAGCAGGTCTTTCTCTTAAGGAGCACATAGGCTTGTCTGATTTGGTGCCCTACACTACCACTGGAGGCAAATAGGCTGGCATTCAGAATGGTCAAGGCAGTATACAGTGTACATGAAAGACTGTGCTGACTGCAATGGGAAATTTCCTGGAATTTAGTTAGGGGTGGACAGTAGTTCAGATGCATGTAAATATAGATTCACATCGCTATGAGGGGAGCCAAGCTAAGTCAAAATACAAACAGAAACATCCCATGTATGTTAAAACTCTGAGGAGCCGTCTATATTCCTGACAAAGAAAAAAAAAAAGATAAGCATCCTTTCTGTACAAGACTACCATTCAGGCATTCTGCATCAGTGAGAGAAGGACTTGCACAAGGTTCTTTAGTTTTCGCATTCATGCTAAACATGAAAAAAAAAAAGAGACTGCCTTCAAGTGGGATCCTTTTTGGATAGTAGAAAAGGTTTTGAATAAAAGCCTCTCTCTTGTTCTGCTGATGGGATTCTATTACTCTGCCCTCTAAAAACTGTTGCAGATTAAGCAGCACTAAGGGATGGTATGGAGACAGAAGAGGCATTCTCCAAAATGGTAGGAAAGCTTTTAACTTTACTTTGTAACTTAAAGAATTTTGCATCCTTACCAAGATAACTGATCAGGTTGAACTAAATTTCTTTAAAGGATAAGACTCTCCCTGCTAGGAGGCAAGAGAAGGGGGAAATCAAAGCAGGTTAAAGCAGTAAGTATCTAGGAGGACCCTTCTTGACTTGAGGGAAAAATCATCACTTCCTCTACATGGTTGTCTGCATAACTGCCTCCTTTTTAGTTCATTTTTCTAAAATGTCTTCGGCTTAAACATTTTTCCTTTAACTGCTTTCTGAAAAAGGACCACTATTTTGCAAGATGTTTAGGGACAATAATGCGAGAAATTATTAAGAATGAACTGTTTTTTTTCTTCCCCAACCTTTTCAATATTTCTTTAGAAGGGGCTCTGCTTCTTTATAGCAGGGATACATTTAGAAGTTGTCTTTTGGCATCTCCCAGTAATGGCTATTTACTTAGACTGTCTGTGGCTGCCTAGTGGTATATGCACATTTGATGGCAACATAACAATTTACTCATAGCAATGCAAGTCTGTAAACCCTCTCTAAGCATCCCATCAAAATAACTGAAATGAACTGGCTATCATGTCCCCAGCTGTTTAAGGGTGTAGACTTGGTGCTGGAGTATGTGTGGGAAGAACATCACTCTAATGTCCAGTATGGAGGAAGTGTGCATATTCTCAAAATAACTACACAATAATGTAACATTCAACTCAAGATTTGAAGCCTGCTTTGACTCCCTAGAAGCATCTTAAAACAGTATTTGTAGCTAATGGATATTAAAACATTTAAACACACATACTCCAGTACCAAGTAATTTTTTCACTGGATCCTATAATACGCATATGGCTCATAAGCTGAAGGTTTTGAAGCTTCCTCACTAGACCACTTCTAAACATATGAAATATCTGGATTACAAGAGGAAGTGCTTGTAGCCCTGGGGTCATTATGCTCCAACCACAAGAGATTCTCCAAACAGCTCTTTCATAACTCACTTAAAATGTTCCCACATTAGACAAGAGTTTCACTGAAGCATATGTCTTCTAAAGGGAAGACCAAACAATCCTCTCCATCACTGTAACACCTACACTAGAATAAGGCTGGCCAGAATAAAAATGACCAGCTACTCCTCTTCTACTTTAACCTCCAACATGGGGCACCTGGTCTATGGAGGAGCTGGGATGTCAGTACTTGAAGTGGATGTCTCTCTTGCAGTTAATTGACGTTGCATATACACTTTTCCAAACTGATACATATTACCTGTAGTGAAAGAGAAGAGGTGCCAAGAAAGGCATCTGTGGGGGAAACATCCCAGTAGCAAGTATCAATATCTGCCCTTTTGTGTAAAGATCAAAGAACCTTGATACTGCAACATTATTTAACAAATAAAATGCTAGTGAAGTAGCAGCTAGGTGTACTGGATTCTTGCAATGGAGGATATCTGAATTAGGCCATCCTGCAAATCTCACCACTAAACCATCATATTTCTACACAAGTGTGGGGACTGGTGATCTGTTGTATCTACTACCAAGCCCTGGCTGCACTGCTCCTACAGAATCCCACTATCTGCATCTGGAAGGCTTCAAAGAGTGGTTACAGTGGTCAAGGAAGTATTGAGCCAGAATGAACAATGCTGTACCAAAAGAACTTCAGCTCCCTGGCTCTTGTGTAAACTGGTAAAGTTATAGCCACACATTACATGCCTGTATTCCACAAATTCCTTTATCCCCTCCATCACATCTATTCAGTCTTGTCCAATGTTCTCCCTTCAACCTGTTTATTCCTCTTACTGCATAGGCCAGGTACCACCAGCACAGACAGCCATAAGGTGCCCATCGCAGGTCTCGAGCTCCAGTACTTCTACTACAGTTTGGCAGCATATGTGCAAATACGCAGGCACACCTTTTTGCAAAAGCTTACTGCTAACACCCCTGAGGATTGTGTGCTAACTGGCCCAATTTGTGTGTGTGCACAACATCCACCGGTCCAACTATGAATCACAAAAACAGACAGAATCCCCCCCCCCCCCAAAAAAAAAAATCAAGTCAGCAGCAACTGCTCATTCCCATTCTCCCCAGTCCTGTCCTCTCTAGCACCCTTGCCACCAAACAAAAACATGTCATCTGGGTTGCAGTCAAGCTTTTATCATCATGTGCCACAAGAGGCTACCCTCATATTCTTTAACTACAGATTCTTACCAGTAAATTACCTGGATGGAACCAAGGAAAGGATGACTAATCAACTATTACAGAAAAAATACCCATATGTAAGTAGACTTAGAACAACAGATTTTCAAATGATCACGGCTGCAGTAACCTTAGCTATATGGGTTATATTCCTGCAAAGGATATAAAAGCCAGACAGCTACTAAAGCTTCAGAGCACCTTTAACACATTCAAACTGTGAGGCAGCTCAAGCTAAGCTTACTAAAAGGCAAGTTTGGGGATAAAGGCCTTCAGAGTTTTCCTGCCAACAGAGAAGGCGACTTAAGCCCCAAAAAGATGAAGCTAGGAACAAAAATATAAAATGTTCACATCCTAGTGTAAAAAGGCATGCCAAAAGACAAGGGGGGATGGTGGGAAGGAGCAGCTCCTGCAACAGTGATCATTCTAACACCTACTGATAAGTTTACTTACACAACTGTAATACTAGCCTTAGCTAGGGTAATCTACCCATACAGCTGACTACATTAGAGAGGTATAAGAAGGTGCCAAGAGCCTCTGGAGAATGGTCCTAGCAAAACCTGATTTGGCTCCAGAGAAGGAATCTAGCTTGCAGTGTTTTGTAAAACATTTGTACAGACCAAATAATGGCTTCTGGAATCCAACCCGTTCCAAAAAGCCATAGACGAGACCAAAGCCCTGGAAGACTGGACCTTGACCCTGTCTGGAAACA
Source organism: Protopterus annectens (assembly GCF_019279795.1). Classification (NCBI taxonomy): domain Eukaryota; kingdom Metazoa; phylum Chordata; order Ceratodontiformes; family Protopteridae; genus Protopterus; species Protopterus annectens. The sequence continues at coordinate 170,157,531 of NC_056743.1, read as the reverse complement.
AAATTGTGGTGAAAATAGATAAAGGTAATAGCCTTAGGCAACCACTTGAAAATAGTTGTGTTTTTGTACACAGTTTGTCCCTTCTTACCTTCACAAGAAATGAACTGATGCAAAGATCTAAAAGATTTAGTTACATCAGAAAAACTAAAGCCGTTTCTTGGCATCCAAGGTATGTAGTCTTTCTTTCTCACTTTTAGACTCAGTCTTTCTCCCTCGCTTTTAGATTCAGGAGAGAAAACGGAAAGATGGAGAGTTTGGCTTGGATACCACTTTATGAATAATAGAACAATTAGTTCTCAAATAAAAAAAGTGTCCCTATGAAAAATTACACAAGGTTGACTCGCCGTAAGAGCTTGCAACTCTGATACCCATCTTACAGAGGTCATAACAATCATTAAAACAGTTTTTTGTATTAACTTCAGGTCAGCAAGGTTTGCTAGTTCAAATGAAACACATTAGCTTCTCTAATACAACATTAAGATCCCAAGGGGAGGCCATCAGTTTTCATGGAGTCCTCCTGTAAAACCCCTTTCAAAGTATTTTGACACAAGACTGCATTGAAATAGCATCATCCATGGGGAGAATGGCTGAAATGGCCTATACTTGAACACAGAGAAATAAGAAAGGTCACAGGATACTGACTCACACAAATAATGTAAAACCAGAGAACTACTAGCCCTGAATGGATGCTGGTTATGTTGTTGGCACAAACTAGAAAAAAAAAAAAACTTCTCGATTTGCTAACATAGGATTTTCCAGTAGCAAAACGTTCTTGCCTTTATTAGTACCTGCTTGATGTCCCAAGTAAACAGCTGTCTAAAAGGATCCAGGCAGTCAATTGAAGATAACGGATGTCAGAGCATACCAAACACCCCTGTTCTTGTATGAGTAGATCTAGTCTGTGAGGAAGCTTGTCGTAACTGCCCCTGTGACGCCCCACCTCTGGGCCAGTAATCAAGTAGCCTCAATCTTCACCACTAGCACAAGTGGGGAACATTCGCTGGGAGGATAGCAGGTACACACATAGTATCTTCCAGCTGCAGCTCTCTGCATCAAGCACCATCAAGCCCAATTTCCCTTAACAGCACACAGAGAACACAGTCAGTGTGGAGCTGCTTTCTCCCTCTTTCTCCAGATTCCCAATAAAACTCCTCACTGGCACAGTTATAAAACTGAGATCTGAGCCAAGTGTCCAAGCCAAAACCTGCAACACCCTTCTTTCTCCAACCACTGCTTTGTGTCCCTGACCAATTAGTTGATACACACACACACACACACACCTAGGAAAGGCTGGCACAGGTTCACTAACCATGCCCCCTTCTGCCCAGACTATAAGGCAATTATGACTGCCACCAGACACTCCTGCCAGCTACCTTAAGGCTCTTCCAAGGGTCCCCAATATACTGAGTGAAATATTAATGCAAATGATAATTAGACAAACAGCAAGGCTATTTAGGAGTGGCCCACATAGTGTCACCAAATAAATATGCAAATACTCTCAAAACTTAGATATCTCTAAATATCAGCCACAATGAAAAGTTTACCTATATTTAATAATAAATAGTAAAAGAACAAGAAAATACTAAGTATATATTCACAGTGACAGAGTTTAAAATCACAGGAAATATTTAAAACACTGAAGGACAGGCTCAGACAAAAAGAATATCTAAACTAAGCTTCACTATATTCCCAAATGAAGCGAAGAGAATTACTACTCCCTACTTAAGACAGCAAGGCAGAGAATGTGGCAAATGGTCTTTTTTGTTGTCAGGCCCAAGCTAGAACACAGAATGCTCGATCTCACCAACAGATTTCTCAAACTAATATCTAAAACATTACTTTTGGGATAGCTTGCAGAATGACAACACTTCTGGTCATCTGACTTCTAGTTCCCATGCAAACCCTCACTGCTGGAATCTGGCAAGATTTATCACCTACCTGTAAATATACACACACAAGCTCTTTTGCCAAGATCTGCAGCAGGTGCTAGAAGCCATAAAACAATTTCATACCTCCATGCTTCCACAGCAGTAATTAATTCATCCCAAAGACAGTACAGAAAGCTTCCTAGTACAGACTTTGTGGCTCTGGCTGCACTGAAACCTGTGAGACAGCATCTTTATGGCCAGGCCTGCAAAGGGATTTAATTTCAGATATATTTTAAAGTTTGCTAGACTGAGGTTAACCTTCCAGTTTTCTCTGTTAAAATGTATACATTTTAACAGTTACAAAAGTGCATGTACATTTCTCTCTCTCCAGTAAGCCAAAAGTACAGTTGTGTACACTTATGATGAATGCAGATGTTGGAGTGTATTCACTGTTGCAGTCATTATATTTGGGTTATCTGCCTGCAGGTTGCCCTCAGCCAGCCTGAATACCAGAGTCTTCGATTCCTGCGTCAGATGCGGTCTCTTCTTCCATGATGTCAGGTTGTCAGGGGGTATAAAACATGCAGCAGACACCATTACATCAGTTTTTCTTGCCCCAGATGTCAGGTGCCCCCATAATGGGAAGCAATTATATGTTAAGTTACACCCCCAACACAAAGCAAATACACCAGAAAGCTCAAATACACCAAACAAGAAGGAAATGTAGAGCCAAGAGAAGTCAGGGGGCTGAAGGGAGGGTAACCAGGACTGCAACAGTGAATACACTCGAACATCTAAATTTATGGCAAATGTACACACTTGTACTATGTTCTTAGTGTTTCACTGTTGCAGTCATTACATTTGGGTTGATTCCCAAAGCTAAGGAAGGGAGGAGGAAGTTAGAGAGAATCAGGGCCAGCTATTAAGCCCTGCAAAACTGCAGTGGCAAAACCAGCTCTCGATTTAGAAAAAATAGGCATGTGGTAATGTTTAGTGAAGGTATGTAAAGAGCTCCAGGTAGCAGCTTCTAGGATGCCACTGGCAGGGACTCCTCTGAGAAAGGTTGTAGAGGTAGATGCAGCCCTGGTGGAATGTGATCTAATCCCCTGTGGGGTAGGTTTTCCATGGTGCTTATAGCAGAAATGCATGCAATGGGCTATCCATTTAGAAATGGTTTGCTTTGAAATGGCCTTCCCCCTCTGCCCCGGCAGCAAAGCCAACTAGCAGCTGTTCAGATTTTCTGAAAGGCTTAGTCCTGTCCAAATAAAATCTAAGTAGTCTGTGCACGTCCAAAGAGTACAGTATTCTTTCTCCTTCGTTTTGTGGCTTCGGTAAAAAGGTAGGCAAATTAATGGACTGATTTAGGGCCATGTGACACCACCTTTGGCATAAAAGAAGGGTTGGTCCAGAGGGAAACCCTGTCTGCACAAAAGATAATGAAGGGCTCCACTGCCATAAGGGCCTGTATTTCAGACACTTCTAGCTGAAGTGATGGCTAGAAGGAAGGCCGTTTTCCAAGAAAGGAATTTCAACTCTGCGGTTGCAGCTGGTTCAAATGGAGGGAGAGTGAGCTTTTCCAATACAAAGTTAAGATCCCAGGCAGCAGTAGGGGCTCACCTGGGGGGTCTTAAAGCAATTCCTCTGAGGAGCTAAAAATTTAACAGGGGGTGAGAGAAGAGGGGTGGTTCAGTATTATAATGAGCTGAAATGGCAGAGGCATGAATTTTGATTGACAAGGATAGGAGCTTGCGGAGCATTTGTCAAGTACTAAAGAATGAGGCAAGTTGGGCACCGTAGTGCTTATCCCCCCCCCCCCCCCAGAGTCTGGCTCCAGGAACAGTATCTTTTCCACTTTTCAGCATAGGATTTTCTAGTACTAGGTCTCCTTGCTTCCAGAATGACATGTAGCACCTGCTTACTGAGGGATGTTACTGGAGAGCTCAAGGAAATAGCCAAGCTGCAAGGTTCGGGGTTTGAAGCAGAGGGTGCAGTATCTGGCCCGCCTGCTGGGACAGCAGGGAAGGTGTTTGAGGTAGATGCCATGGACCCAGCAGTATCATACTGCGCAACACGGGGTACCAGTGCTGGAGAGGCCAGTCTGGTGCAATCAGAACTGTCCTTGGTTTGTCCTGTTTGATCTTTAGCAGTACCTTCGAGAGGAGAGACAGAGGAGGAAAGGCATAAACTGAGAAGCTTTTCCAGGTAAAGGTCAGGGCATCCACTTTCCAAGCTTGACTGTGGGGAGTCCTTGTGCAGAATTTGTCCAACTGGTAGTTCTGAGGGGAGGCAAACAGGTCCATCTCTGGAGTCCCCGATTTGTTCCTCAAGAGGTTGAATATTTTTGGTTCCAGTTTCCATTCGTGTGGGTCCATGAGATTTCTGCTTAGATTGTCTGCCAGTGAATTTAGCTTGCCTGACAGGAATTATGCTTGTACGTGCACTTGGTAGCTCACAGCTGTGTTCCACAGAGCCATGGCTAGTCTGCAGAGAGAGTACGAGTGGGTTGCCCCCAGTTTGTTTATGTACCACATAACTGTGGTGTTGTCTGTCTTTACCAATAATTGTCCTGGAAGGATATGGTCTTTGAAGGCTGTCAGGTAATTCTGTACAGCTAACAATTCTATTTGGTCGACATGCAGGTGCATCCGACTCTGGTTCCATTTGCCCTGAATGCACTGCGCTGCCAAGTGAGCCCCCCATGCATAGTCTGATGCATCTGTAGTCAGTGTTTGGGCGGCAAGGGGTAGACTGAAAGGAAGCCCCTTGTTTAGTCGGCAGGCCTCTGCCCAGGAAAGGAACTCTGTCTTAATACAAAGAATGATAGGGATCGATTCTAGGTCCTGAGAATGTTGCCACCATAGGCTTTTTAGACACCATTGTAGTTTCCTCATATGCAGTCTTGCACAGGGAATTAGTAGAATGCAAAAAGCCATGATCCCCAGGGCTTGCAGGATTTTCCTTGCAGACAGCTGGGTCTTAGTGGCCAGTAGTCTGAAGTAATTTGTCAAATAAAACTTGTTTCTCTGGCATGAGGTAAGCCATCTGGGAAGCTGTGTTCAAGCTTGCTCCAAGGAATACAATTTGTTGGCAGGGTACTAGATGAGATTTCTTTTCATTTATGGTGTACCCTAGCGAGGTTAGAAGTTTCTTTATAAATGCCAGATGTTTTAAATAGCACACCCTGATTTTCTGCCTGAATCAGACAATCGTCCTGGTATGGGTATATCTGAATATTTATCTGCCTGCAAAATGCAATGGCTGGAGCTAGACACTTTGCGAATACCCTTGGTGCAGTAGATGAGCCAAAGGGAAGTGCAGACAATGGATAGTGCATGGAGTCTGCTCTGAAGTGTAGTATTTCCTGCAAGATTCCCTTACTGGAATGTGCAGGTAAGCTTCCTTTACGTCTAAGGTTGTCAACCAGGCATCTTTGCCTAGCACAGGAAGCAGCTGTTGAAGTGTTAGCATTTTGAATTTTGGGATTACCAAAAAGGTGTTTAGAATAGAGAGGTCCAGGATAGGACGCCAGGAGCAGTCTTTTCTGGGTACCAGGAAAAGTCCTGAGTAAAAAGCTTGTCCCCTTTCTACTGCTGGGACAGGCTGAATAGCCCTGATACTTAGGAGAGAGATAACCTGCTGTTCAGCTTCTGCCCACTGATTTGGGAGTAGGTCTGGCCAACAGTTTGGGTTTGGTAAGGTGTGGAAGTGGAATCGGTATCCTTGGAAAACTATATTTAACACCCATTTATCCTGGGTAATGAGTTCCCAGTTTTTTTTGCATGCATGGCGATCTTTCCCCCCAAGAGAACAGGCAGTTGAGCAGGGCTTGGAAGGGTTAAGGTTAAGTCATTGTGACATTTTTCCATAGGGGGTGTCTTACTACTTCCAGCTTTGGAAGTGGGAGCCCCCCACTGCTTAGGCCTGTATGTACCTTGAGACTGTAGCCTAGGTGGTCTGCTGTTCCTGGGTTTGGACTGAGAAGGCCTGGAAGAGACTAGAAAAAAACAATTCTTAGAAGGCCAATGCCTACTAAATCTGGGAGGCTGTACATGCAGGAAATCTTTAACAGTTTGCATATATTTAGCTTTTTCCTCTATCTTTTTAAGGATTGCTTCTGCTTTGTTGCCAAACAGGTATTGGTTTAAGGGAGGATATAGTAATTTAGATTTAACATGATCTGGCAAGTTTTGCTCCTTAAGCCAAGCATGTCTTCTAAGTACAGACCCAGTGACAGTAGCCCTGCAAGATGCTTCTAAAGAGTCAAAACCACATTGCAAAGTATGTTTACCAACTTGTTCAGCAGAATGCATTAAATCTTGTAATTCTTTATATGTTCAGCACAGTCAGGAATCATAATTTTCTGTTTAAGTAGTCCCATAATATGCTGCTGATACTTTAACATATGAAACTGGCAGTTTAAGGCCCGAATGGCCAAAGTAGCAGAAGTGTACAACTTCTTACCCAATCTGTCCAAGACCCTGGAATCTCTATAAGAGAGGGTAGGGCTTTTGGCAGTAGTAGCCTTAATGTCTTTAGGTTCTTGGGAAATGGTCTCAGGGTCCGCAGTTGGATTCTTGAAGAGGAACTTGTGAGAGTCAAGTTCAGGTTTTCAGGGAGCTGGAGGCAAAGTGTCTAGGGCCAGGCTAGATTCCAAGAAGGCATCATCTACAATGTCCAGGACAAGAGGGATGGCCAAGGGCCTGTGTTGAGGCAGGAGTAAAGATTCCCTTTTTAAAAACCTTTCCCTTTTAAAAGGGGCAAGGAAAAAAAAA
>NC_056743.1:170133723-170150391 GCF_019279795.1 Protopterus annectens | reverse complement strand
TTTTTTCTCATATTTGGTCCTTTTCTCACTTTTCATAAAGATCATTCATGTTAGCCCAGTTTCCAATTGGAACTTAAACCACATTTCAACATTAAAGCTCTGATATCTACTACTCTTATAATGCATGTATATATTTTTGGTCACTCAGTCTGTTGTATAATATCACTCATCTGTTATATGTATACCCTGACCAACTGTAATTTTAACATTTCCAGGGTACTGTTAATCTTCCTAGGAATCTGATGATTTTTTTTCTGCTGAATGTATGGGTTAGCTGATCCAACCGGATCCAACCTCTGCAGGAGCTTGTATTGAGGGCTGTGACTCTTCCCCTATCCATAATTCACTGTGGTTCCCAGATTCACTCTGATCTTGTTTGACTCTTGAAAATCACGACACAGTTTGAAGGCTCGTTGACATTTAATTGACCCTCTTAAGAGCTTTTCTCATCAAAAGTTAGATTTTCTTTTGATTTGTATGTATTTTGATTTTCTTATTTCTTTTTCCCATTGGGAAAATTTATTTCCCACTTTCTCTATCAAAAAAGTGCTTTTATTAAGCTTATTTAGTGTTGTTTTGCAGTTGAGCATAGGTAGTTAATCCATTTTTTGTGTGCATGTGTGCACGCATATGTGGACTTTACTGTTTTCTGTTAATTTCCTGTCTCGAGTTTTGTGTATTTAGTGGTATTTCGTGATAGTTGTTACTTTACGATGGCAGACAAGGCCACTGGATTCCAAGTGTTCTGCTTGTGTGCAAAACATTTCACTCCAAGACCCCCATATACTGTGTATTTTTTTAGGTGTAGCCAACAACTGGTTGGGAGTGCGGGTCCTGAACCACTTTTGGAACCAGAGTGCTTGATGACTGCCAGAATAAGTTGGCACTGAAATACCTCCTTCCTGGCCATGCAGGAGTTTCAGTGCTTTCATGTTTACAAAGCTCTTCCCCCTCTTCAAAAAAATCTGAGAAAGCAAAGATCAGCAAGTAGAAAAGATGGAAGGTAAAAAGGAGAAAACTAAGGATAGGGAGAAAGATAAACTTTTTGAAAAGATGAGGAAGAGGTGTTTGTATCAATCAGGTCTGGAGCTGAAGATGCTGAGGTGTACAGATCACCCTCCAAATTAGATTCTTCAGATCTGGTCTCCATCTCCACTCTGACGGTTTTTCACCGAGCCAACTAGTCCTTAGCGCCACTCCCACTTTTTGCAATAAAAATCACGTCATCAGAGGCTTTGTCATTCAGGTCCTTCTGATCTTCAAGGAGCCATTTGGAAGCCAAGGTTGACAAAATGATGCAGAAATTTCTTCCTGCCCAAATCCAAATGAGTTATCCAGTCTCGTATCTCTCTGGTGATTTTGAGAATAGCCCCCACTATCCTATACTTAGGGTCATCTGTGACAGTTGCTCTTAGTTCCAAATCTTACCCATGGGGCATGGAGCCAAAAGGTCCTCTCTACTTCTACTACAGTTTCCCATCACTCTCTCCACTCCAGTCCTGTCAGCTCAAGATGAGTCTCAGTGCCAGGTGTCAGAGTTGAGGCTTGGGGTCTGGATCAACTGCAAGTTTTTTGGAGCCATCTTTATTGCTTCAGCTTTGCATAGTTTGGCGCTATTGTCCGAGTCTCTGAGACTACTTAGTTTGGAGCTGGAGTCTGCCCTTCTCTGACTGCCTTGGATCGGGGTGCTTCTCCTTTGGCTCTAGTCTTGGCTTCAACTTCCAAATCTTTTGAGAATGTTCTGTTCAAATCTCGAGGATATGTCTTGAACTTGCATTATTCCATCTTGACACCTTTTGGATTCAGAGCCTGGGTTCTCTCATTGTGTCTGACAGGAGCAGTCAGCCTCAAGGGTTCTCACTTGGAGAGCTGCCCGTCAAATTTTGACCCTTCCGCAGAAGTTCCGTTAAGGGGAGGACTAGAGGAAGCTGGCCTGTAGGCGAAGGCATGTGGCCTCCTCCCCAGAGTCAGTCACCAGAGATTCAGTTTTGATACAAGGGGAGGGATCCCCAGTCTCTTCTGGAAGATGTCTGCTTTGGAGATGTTTTAGAATTGATGAAGCAGAGGTATTTGGTCCACCAAAGCCCCATCACTGGATGAGTGTGTGTTCCTTGAGGCATTCAGGGCTGGCTAATCTAACCTCAAGGGTGATCCCACCCATTGATGAGTTAATAGACCTAGTCTGGCAGTGGGCCTGGAAGTAACCTGATGTGGTGGAGCCTGTCTGACTTAAGCAAGACAAGATATTTGTTACACCTAGAAATATGTCCCATTGAAGGAAAGACCCCCCGTAGATGCTACTCTGGTTTTGAAGGACACAAGGAGCTGTTAGAAGAGAAGGTCGTTTCTTCATCCTCCTAACCGTGAATCAAGGGCATGAGACAAATACGGGAAGTAGACCCTATTCTTCAGTGACTTTTGCACTTCATATGCTGAACTTCGAAAGTCCCTCTCTGATGATCTGCTTGTTGACATCCATAAATTAGTGGAGTCGCGGCGATGTACCCTTCAGTTAGTGGCTGTGTCCATGCACCTGCTTCCTAATGCTGATGATGGCAAGGGTAGCAGGCACTGGCATTGCTGTCCAGCATGCTTGAATGTGCCCATGCAATTTTGCCTTCTCTGCAATTGGCATAGGGTTTTCCTCGCCTCCAAGGGACTTTTATGGTTTAGAAAGTCCCAGGTTTTTGGATAGAAGGCTTCTGATGACAGACCCCCCCCCTTTTCCTAGGGCAGAGGGGGGAATGACGTTAATGGACATTGCCTCTGTGCAGAGGCGGACTGCAGAATCAAGTGTTTTGAGGTCCTTTCACTGAAAAACGTTTCCTGCTGTTTTGAACAGGTGCCTGCCTGTCACACTCTGGAAGCAGTTCTGTGGTGGGGGAGTTTTAATCTCTGCACCCTCAAACCTGGCAGGCCTTCATTCAATATTCTTTTGGGTGCAGAGACTAATTACCAGAGGCTGTTCCATTTGTTTTCCTTCCACAGACGAAAGATAATTCCTGATGTTCTACCAAGTTAGATGGAATTGGCAGCAGTGAAAGTTGCAAAGCTGCTAGAAAAATAAGTCATCTAGGAGGTCCCACCAGACCATTGCGGATCTGGAGCCTATTCAAGGTTCTTTTTGGCTCTGAAGAAAACTGGGGACTTCGGGCCCTTTCTGAATATAGGCTACCTCAACCAGTTTGTTAAGCAGACAATTCTGGTTGGTCATGGTTCAGTCCATTCTACCGGTCTTGAGGAAGGGCAACTGGATATGCTCAATATATCTCTAGGACACACACTGTCATATCAAGATAAAGCAGTCCAAGAGAGTCCTCTGTTTCTAGCTGGGAGCCAGTCATTTTAAATTCATGGCACAGCCATTGGGTCTCGCCACAACCCTTGGGGTGTTCATCAAATGCATGGCAGTTGTGTCAGTGTATCCTTATCACATCTACTAGGGAACCGCTAATTCACTGCAGGGATTTCTTGCTTTGTACTTGATAATTTATGATCAATCTTGCCAAAAGCCAGCTGGCATCAGCACATTGGATAGAGTTCATGGGATGTTACCTGGACTCAATTACTCAAATAGCCAGACGTCTGCAATACAGAACTTCTGTCTGTATGTCATACATCTTCAGAGGTACTTTTTCATCCCAACCCTCCAGCAAGACTTGGCCTTTGACTACTGGGGCCCCATGGCTGCATCAGTGACAATAAGTACCTAAGGCAAGGTTCTAGATGAGCCATGCATTGGACAATTTCAGTACAATGGTCTTTGATGCATCAACCTCTTCGTGCCGCAGTACGTTTCGCACCAGTATGTAGGCACCACATCTATTGGTAGTTAACCTCGCTTGATAGTAACATGAAGTTAATCATTCACTCAATAACCCTTGATAGCCATTGTGACAATGGATGTTTCCCTTCTGGGGTTGGGTGGGGTTGGAGCATTACGAAGGAAAGGTTGATGTCCTTTCATTTCACTGTTGCAGTATTATTTACATTAGGGTTTCCCCCGTCAGGGGTGTCCTGATGTCTGGCAGTATACCAAAGCCTTTAGGTTGCTTTAAAGTATGCCATATGTCACACTTATGCTTCCTGCATATAGCTTAGGGCATAAATGTGATGTCTGGACGTACCATCCTCAGAACTTCTTTGCCGGAGTCTGAACTCTCGTTGGGGTGGTTGCTCTTATATATATTTTTTCCCCTTATATTCTTGCTTGTGGGGGTCGTGTCATGCTGGAAGAGTAAATGCCAGTGTGGAAGATGGCTTCCCCTAAAAACTGTCATGAGCAGTGTTTGTTTTGTCTTAATGCTTTCCAAGACCATACATCCTGTTCCATTTGTCAGGCTTTCATCCCAAACACTCTCCATAGTTTGCTTTCCTCTTTGGCCCTGTATTTAGATAACCAACATCTTCAGCTTTTAGTGAAAGACACTATGGAGGGAGCTTCCCAATCAGAGGGTCCAGCCATCCATGAATAAATCCAAGAAGTGTAGGTCCAATTCTTCCGCTGTGCTATCTCTGCGAGATGTCTTTCCCAAGGCTAGTTAATTGCCTGACTCTTCCTTTGGATTCCGCTGCCATGACCACTTTGGAAGCTGGCATGGATCTGACCTCATGCATGTTCCTGAAGGCCTTGCAGATGTCCGCTTCAGATGCTCAGGGGGAGCTGTGCTGATCATCACCAAAGGGCTGCGGGTGTTCAGATTTTTGTTAGAGGAAGTTTCGACTACAATTGTGGAATGTTGTCCTACTTCTGAACCTTCTAAGTTTTACAAGCAGATGCCCCACTGAAAAAGAAACAAAAAAAATGAAGCATGTTTCTCCTACTCCTAAGGACCCTCAGAGTGAATGGCAGAATTTCACTCAAGGTTTGTTTTCTGCCCTCATGGGTTTGAAATCTCCTCAGGGAGTTTCTGTTCCTGCTCCACCTTGGTCCTGTAACGCCTCTTAAAAGGCTTGGGAAACACTTCTCTGAGGAAGAGGTGGATTCAGATTAGGAATCCCTTGCTTATTCCTCCCAGATTACTTCTTTAGATTATGGTTCTGAGGAGGAGTTGCCACTTGCCATAACACTCCCTTTGAGGAGATTTCTTTTGGGGGCACAATTCCAGGATGATGGAATTTTTTTAATGGGATTGTGCCCAGGCTTCATATGTGTAGAAGAGGTAGTATAAAATTATACAAATGGATTCTCCTAGACCACCTGCTGTCCCTCCTGGTTTGGCTGCCCTTTTGCTTTTTTTTCTGCTGCATATCAGGCTGCAGACTCCCAGCCCCCTGCCTCCAAAACACCTGATAGGTTTTTTAGGGTGCCTGAGGATTGCAAATTCCTAAGTAGATATGCTTCAGCTGACCCCCCTCCATTGTGTCTGTGGTATCTGACAAGCCATCTCAATTAATGCCTTCTGCAAAGCTTCTTCCTTCTGATAAAGAGAGCAGAACTATGGAATGGCTAGGTAAGAAGGTTTATTCCTGTGCAACCTTGGCTTTTAGGGCTGTTAATTGTCAGACCTATATGTCCACATATATTTTTGGCACTTCTTTCTCAGGTCTGTCTGGTAATTTTTGAACTCCCTGATTCCGAAGGTAAGACTTCTGCTCTCTCCTTGCTGGGGACCTCTTGTCAGGTGGCTCACCATTCTGTTAAGTGCAGTTATGATGCAGCAGATGCTTCTTCCAAAGCTGCTGCTTTTGGTCCTGTCATGAGATATTTTTGGCTTTGGCTTCATCCTTTTCCTGATGATATTAATGCTAAGTTGAGTGATGCTTCTGTGGTTAAACATTTATTTGCTGCTGCTGATTTGTTTGTCTCTTCAGGAAAAGGGTAAGGCTTTTACAGGAACTTAAACATGTTTTTGTTTGTTCTGTGCCTAAATTTCAAAGAAATTAACCTAATAAGCTGACCTTTTGTTCGTAGGCTTTCTCACCCTCCTCCCGAGGGTAAAAAGGGGGGTTAGACTGCTCCTCCTGTAAAAGCTGTACAGACTCCTGTGACACAAACATCCTTTTACTGACAAACCGGGGTGCTGCCTGACTGTCCTGTTCTTGCCACATTACTGTTTCTGTTAGTCTTTCCCTTTCAGTTTGTTTAAATATTACTCAGGATTCCTGGGTTCTGTCTATTGTCTGCTTAGGGTATTATGTGGTATGGAAATCTTTCCACCTTTCATGAGCATTCCTCAGCCCCCTTGGGAACAGTTACCCTTCTTACCAGGGATGCTTCAGGTTCTTTTGACTCTTGGAACCATTGAGTAAGTTCCAGTCTCCAAAGGAGAAGTGGTTTTACTCCAGAATGTTTTGGTTTCCAGGAAAGAGGGCAATTGGAGACGCATTCTGGATCTCTATCACTTAAACACCTTTCTGAAGGTCCCTTCCTTTTGAATGTTGTCCCTTCAGACTTTGTTCACCTGTGCTGCTTCCTCAGGCTTTTCTAGTGTCTCTGGACCTCAAGGATGCTTATCTTCATATCCGTCTTCATCCCCTTTTCAGGAAGTTTTTACATTTCTCCATTGCTTCCTGACATTTTCAGTTCTCTGCCTTGCCCTTTGGCCTTATACTTTCCCAAGGTTATTCACCAAATGCCTTGCTCTTGTGATTGCTTTTTGCAGGCTAAGGGGGTTTCAAGTCTTTCCCTACTTGGATGACTTCCTGTTTCAGTCATCCTTTCCAGCGAATTTACTGCAGAATCTTCATTTTTGCCATTTCCCTCTTGCAAAGTCTGGGATTCACTATAAATTTCAAAAGTCCTTTCTGACTTGTTCACAGGATCATGTCTTTCTGGGGTGCAGGATCCAGAGTGTTCCATTGCTGGCATCCCTACCTCCTCTCAAGGCCCTAACTCTCATTTCTTTCTTTCAATCCCTTCTTCCTCTGGCTTCAGTAACAACCAGGGAGTTTGAGAGCTCTAGGGTTTATGGCGTTCACCATTCCTATGCTCCCATGTTTCTAAAATCAGTTTGTCTTCAGCATTCTCATCACTTCAGTTTCTTATTTCCTCCTCTTCCATGTCTTAAGCTGGAACCAGTGGTGGATTCAGTAGCTCACTCTCAATCCAGGGCTCCCTTTTCAACCCCTTCTTCCCTCTCAGGAGCTGTTCACAGACACTTCAGGCTTGCAATGGGAGGCATCCTTCGGATCTCTAAAGTTGCAGGGAGTTTGGTCGGCTCAACAACAAAGACCATAGCGTCAGAGATGAGAGCTCTTCTGTTGGGTATTCAAGCTTTTTACCCTCTGTTCTCTCCAGGACTTATCCAAGTGTTTACAGACAGTAACACAGTGATGTGGTGTCAGCAAACAAGGGGGGATGAGATCTTCTCTTCTTTGCCCGTCGACACTTCGAGTGTGGGAATTAGCTATCCAGTATCAAGTCATACGTTTACATTCCCACAGGTCAGAACATTGTGGCAGACTCTCTGAGCAGGTTCATAACTCAATCCCACAAATAGATGCTTCACAGGGATGCATTTCTGGACATTGCCCACCAGTGGGGTGATTTCATACGGATCTTTGTGCTGAACAAATAATTTCCTCTCTTTCTTGCCAGAATCCCAGGTCCTCTGGTGTGGAAGGTGGACTTCCTCTCTTTTTCTTGGAAGGTGATGTTTCTTTATGTCTTGCCTTTCCTCCCCTTCCCCTCATTCCAGAAATGCTGTTCAGACTACAACAGGATGCTTGTAAAATCTTGCTGACTCTGTTTTGGCCCAGACAGTGTTGGTTCCCTCCTCTTCTGCGTTTAGCTGAGGGTAGTCATCACAAGTTAACTCCCAGGGTGGACCTATTCCCACAAGGCAAGGGATCTTTCCTCCATCCCCACCTGTTCACTCTTTAGTTGACACTTTAAGACACTTTTTTCTGAGGACGTGATTAGGGTCCTGCAAGAGGCCAGGAAACCCACAACTAAAAAATCATACTTATCCAAATGGAAGAGGTTTTCTGTTTGGTGTCTTTTGTAACCACTTTCTGTGGATGATTCTTTGGTTCTGTTTTCTCTATGTACTGCTGGGTTTGCTTATTCTTCTATTAAGGCCCAGTTATCAGCTGTGTTGGCTTGTTTGCCTTTATCTTCTCCTTTAGCTTCTAGATTTGAAGCTAAACAATTTCTTAAAGGTTTCTGTCATATTACACTTTACAGGAAGCCTGTTCCTCCCTGTGATCTTAATTTTGTTTTGGAAAAATTAACACAGGTTCCTTTTGAGCCTGCAGCTTTAGCTTCCTTAAAGTATTGTTCTTGGGAAACTACTTTTGTTGGCTCTTACTTCTGCCAGATGGGTGTCTGAGTTTCAAGTCCTTATGGCTTGTCCTCCTTTTTTAGTGTTCCATAAGAACTGGGTGTCCGTTTGTATTGGTCCTCCTTTTATGCACATAGTGGTGAAGGAGCGGTCTCTTAATCACTCTGTTAATTTGCCCACTTTTTCCCTTCTATGCAGTCTGCAGTGAGAAGGTGCTGCACACGTTGGATATGTATAGACAACTCAGATTTTATTTGGGTAAGACAAAGACTTTTCGAAAATCTGATCAGCTCTTTGTTTCTTTTCATCCTAGATCCTTGGGATTGGCTGTACTCAAGCCATCTGTTTCTTCTTGGATTTCTAAAGCCATTTTTTTTGTTATTCTTTTCAAGGTAAGCGCCTTCCTTCTCCTGTTGAGGCTCATTCTGCTAGAGCTGTGGCTTGCATACTAACTCTATTCTTGAGGTAGCTGCCTGGATTTACCAAACATTACAAGTTGGATGGAATTTCCAGAGCTAGAGATGGCTTTGCTAGGACCATTCTTCATGTTCCTAGAGAGTTCTGATGGTCCTTCCTCCTGAGATTTTGCACTCTCCCTGTTGTAAAGAATACTGAAACAGTGAAATGGAGGGATATAGTACAGTTGTGTAAGATCTTACCATAACAGTAGATGTCCCTTCTCTTTGGTGTTGCAGTATTAACATCCTCCCTCCACCTCCTGGTCCTTTTCTCTTATGGATGTATTGGTTACTTCTCTATTTCTTGGACTGGTATTCCTACTGGGGCTCTCAGTTCTGTGAGTGGTACATCCAGAGGTCCCCTTTATGCCTTAAGCTGTATGTGGGAGCATATGTATGATGTACAGCGTACTTTAAAGCAACCTAAAGGCGATGGTATACTGGCTGGACTTAAGGCCTCCCTTGATGGGGGGGGGGTCCCTATTGCAAGGAATACTGCAGCAGTGAAGAGAGCGACATCTACTATTATGGTAAAATCTTACACAACTGTACTTTCAAGGCACATGGTCATTGACAGAGACCAGTCTTCACATTGTTTTGGAGATGTGAGCAGTTCTCTTTATGTTGCAGGCACTGTCAAGACTCCCTCCCTGAAGGTATGATATCTATCCAGGCAGACAACATGGCAGAGGTCTGGTATTTCAACAAGCAAGGATGAACCCATTTATACCCATTATGCCAGGAAACCATGACTATTGTGGCAGAGGGCAATGTCTTCCTGATGCTTTTTTATTGCATTAAAGATCCCAAGGACTTCCAGTATTCTGGTAGACAAATTAAGCAGGTCTGTTCTAGTGCTTCCTCAATCAGTGAGTGGTGACAATGATTTTCTGTCACTGGGGCCAGTTTTGCTGTGATCTTTTTGCATCCCATGTTGTCTTTCGGCTTTTCCCGGTTAGGGGTCGCCACAGCGGAACTCCGGTCTGCTAATGATTGGCAATAGATTTTTACGTGCAGAGTTGCCAGCTCTGACGCACAGCCTTCAACGAAGGTACGCCCATTCGTGCATGTCTCCACACAAGACGCTCTAGGTGAGAAACTAATCTAAGCAACAAATGCAGCAGCTACTTTGCTCTGATGTTCCCACAGGGACAGTCATTTAGTAAGTCTTTGATTCACAGTTGGCCCACATGTCTCTCATATGCTTTTCCACCCTTTTCTCTGACTTCCACATTTCTTTAGAAATCCCTGAAGTGCAGTGCAAAGTTAAATCTCACTGCACCATTTTTGGCTGTGGCAGGTTTGGTTCTCTTTTCTATGGCTTTATCTGAAGTATCCTTCATTGGTGCTGGATCTGTATTCAGACTTCCTTTCACCCATCCAGTCAGCCTCAGCGAGACATAAAAACCCTGAAATTGACCCCGTGGTTTCTCCAATTCTAATGGCGGCCAGAGATGCAAGGCTGTCTTCCTTAGTCATTCATAATTTGTCATCCTCACAAAAAACAAGTATTGGGAACATTTACCGTAGCAAATGGAAAAGATTCACCATATGGGCTTCTTCCAAAGGTTTGGACCCCTTTTCAGCTCCGCTACCATCCATTTTAGATTTAATAGTGAAATTGTTTCAAGAAGGCACTAGAATCTCTACCATTAAAGTACAGTTGGTAGCCGTTTCTTATTTCCATGTGGGCAAAAATAAAGCTTCCATTGTTTCCTTGAAAATTTCCAAAGCCTTTTTAGAGAAAACCTTTTCCCTAAAACCTCCATTCAGGGATTCATGTTTTCCATGTGGCATTATTATCATGTTACAGGCATCAGCTAAGGTTGCTTTTGAGTCTGCATCATGAGTGGACTTGAAGTTCCTTACTTGGGGGAGTTCAAGATGGCCTCTGTGCTGTAAGCACTGCTAGTACCTAGCTCTCTGAAATACCCGGGATTTAAACAAACCCAGAAGATAAATCTAAGTAAAAAATATTGCTACAAATATATCTCTGATAAGTCAGCAACTAACAGAGGAAGAAAGTGACAGATTTCTTTCTGAAACAGGATTAACTACGATTTCTGGAAAACAACTTAAGCCATGTGGTGCTAAGGCCCAGCATCTGAACACAAAAACTGGAAATAATGTCAAACAGCAAAGATGTCAAAAGAGGAAAATGTTATGGAAACCAGCACAAGTAAGACTAAATTCTCAGTTCTAGCTTCACCTGAAAAGGATACAACTACCAAAAGACAGAAGACAACTCCTAAAACTGCAAATAAAAGTAAGTCTGATCAGCCAACAAATTTGGAAGACATAAAAACTGCATTGCTACCTATCCAGCAAGCAGTGAAGGAGTGATCCTTACAATTCCAAACCTTTGGGGACCCTGTCAATAACCAGGATGGAAAAAAAATCAG
Organism: Protopterus annectens; assembly: GCF_019279795.1. NCBI lineage: Eukaryota > Metazoa > Chordata > Ceratodontiformes > Protopteridae > Protopterus > Protopterus annectens. Next base: position 170,139,306 of record NC_056743.1, on the reverse strand, counting down.
AATCCAAAATAACTGAAAATGAGATAAAAATAGTCTTTAACTCAAATAACTGATTCCCAGGACAAAGAAATACAAAGTCTGCAAGAAAAACTAACAGACCTTGAAGCAAGATCTCGAAGGAATAATATTATCATCAGAGGAATACCTGAATCTGTGACTCACAATAATCTAGTACAATCAGACAAATAATTTTGTGCTGGATCAGTTTGAAGAATCACAGCAAATGACAATAGAAAGAGCCCATAGAGCTCTTAGGGTAATGCAGTCAACACTGAATCTAAGACCTGTGTACATTAAAATACTAAACTATCAAGATATAAACAAAATCATCCTTTCAGCTAAGAAAAAAGGCACACTTACCTGGAATAATAACAAAATCTGCTTTGCCCAGGATCTTCCCATACCAAGGCAACTCCTTTCACCATACTGCAGATTTCTAATAGAGAAAAAAATCAAATTCCAGATGAAATTCCCAAATCTATTACTTTTCTATGTTAAATAAGTCAAATACATGGTAGCGAACCCCAAAGAAGCAAAATATACCTTTCTGGCCATTTTCAAGCAGATTCTACCTACAGAAAAGAAATAAAAGTTCAAAATATGATAAACGACCCTCGAGTGAAGAAACAAGCCGATTTGAGAGCATTGTAGATGGGAATCCATTCCAGAGAATGGCTGACTAGGCCCTTAACTTCACAAGTAAGCCACAAGAAGCACAGGAAAAGGAAGTATAGCCTGTGTAGGAACCAAAAATCAACTGCTGTTTCCGATTCGCACATTTCAGGAAGGAACCACCCTCAGGGACTTTGACTTGTTAAATCGTTACCCCTATGAACTTGAGGGCTGCATTGTGAAGACCAACCATACTAAAGGGACTGTTAAAAGCTTCTGAAGAGTCATCAGCGTCAAATGGAAATTGACCTGCTTCTTTTTAAAGAAGTAAACAAGCACCAAATATGCACAACATTCTGCAAGCAAGACCTTGAAGAATTAAGGTACTGTTACACTGAAACACTCACTAAGACTGTACACCCATCACTATATGACTGAAGAACTCCGCCGTAGATAATAAATAAGTAATATTCTACTAGAAACCAGCCTAGTTTGCAGACATATTCTAGGAAAAGGACTAATGACTTGCATAAATGCTGAAAACTGTTAAAATCAGAAACTTGCAAAGGTAACCTAATAATACTTAAAAACTGAAATGTAACCTGCTAAGCAAACTGTAGATAAGGATCTGCCTGATATAACTGAGAAATATATGTGCATGCATTTTTTTTTAAATCTCTCCCCTACCCAGGAGTAAAGGTGCCAACAACACATTATATAACCTACATAATATATGTGGAAGGCTATATAGGCACCGATGTTGATTAAGTACTGAGTTTATAAAGAGGAGGAAAAGTAGCAGAATGAATGGAAAATGTAAATTTGACAAGCTTGACATCTGATTAATAATACTGTGTTACACTAACTGACATTAAGCTACTGAGAAATTGTTTATTAACATGCTGTTTTAAAAATACATCATTAGAAAGATAAGTGCCAAGTACATATATTATAATCCTTGCAGATAGATGCGAAAGACTAAATAGGCACCATAGATATATAAAACTCTGAATAAATAAAGGGAAGGTTAAGTAATGAGGGGAAGGAAAAGGCAATTGTGTAGCTTGACAACTAAACACTAATACTATGCTATGCAACTAGATATAAACTACTGAGGAAATGTTTATGAATATGATGTTTAAAGTTACATTATTAGACGAGTTATAGGTGCCAAGATTTTATTTCACAACACACACAGATTTATGTGAAAGACCATACAGATACCAAAGGAGTTTGACAAACCTGGCATTAATACAACAGTATGGTGTTACACAACCTGATATACACTATTGAGAAAATCTTTTCAATGCACTGCTTTAAAAACACTATTAGGAAGAACAAATCACAAGATAAAAACAATACATGCTGCATTCTAACTGCAACACTACAAATGTATAATAGTTTTGTTGAAAGGGACTAGGGACATTATTAGCAGTGTTTTCTGGAGAACTAGTTTGTTCTGCTTAGTTCTTATTGTATATAGTCACACAGGGTGGTTAATATGCGACAAATCCACATGTAAAAAGAAAACGCAACCAAAGATAAGATGGCAAAGTAATCCAGATATTGAACCTTCACCCCCCCCCCCCGATTATTCCCGGTCCAGGGGTATAGTGGTTAGGCACAGAGAAGGAACGGGGATAGATAGATGCTTTACACAACCATTACACACAACACATATGAAGACCACGAATCCAAACTAACACACAAGTCATATCTAATGAATATATTTAATAAATAAATGTGGGAACTAGAGTCGTGGAATATTAAAGGACTCTAAAATGCGAAAAAACGAAAATTATTCCTACACCTTGTATTGAAAACCAAAGCTAATCTCCTACTAATACAAGAAACACATTTGACCACAGAGCAATGGACAGAAATTAGCAGGAAGAAATGGATAAGGCAAATCATAGCCTCAGAGGGAAAAACAAACTGTGCTGGGGTGGCCATAATTATCAAAAACCAATTTCAGGAACACATCCTTAAAACTAAAGCGGACAAGGAGGTAAGGATGTGTTACGTAACATTTACTAACCCTGTACTACCTAAACCTGTAATGGTGCTTAATATATATGCACCCTGTAGTAACCAACAACACTTCTTTGTCACTATATCCAACCTTAAACCAATTTAAAGACCACTATTTAGTGATTGAGGTGACTGGAACACATACCATAACCCAGAGGACGACAAATTTCACTTGACTAAATCATATAATAAACAAGCCTCTTTAGCTTTAAGCTAATTCAAACAAGACTTCAAACTATATGACCCATTTAAATATGGAGATAATGACGATAAAACCCAGAAATTCACATTTTATTCACAAAGCCATAAAATGTGGTCCAGAATAGACGTCGTTTTAATTTCAGATATATTCATTAACATGGACCCAACAACAATTATCCACACCAGTTTTTTTCGGACCATTCTAAAATCACACTGAACATCTACTGGGACAAAAAAATATATATAGAAAATAGCGGGCATAACTGGTCATTAAACCCCAATTTGCTCACCAAAATGGAAGTGATAAAAGAAGTAGAAGAAATACTAAAAACATCTCTTGCTAATACTCTCAAGTACCAATGGACATAGAATGGGCCACGACCAAAGCACAAAGTAGAGGAGTATTTCTCAAAAGCAGCATATTATAAAAAAAAAATACAACTAAAAGAGGAACATACACTGAAAGGGAAAATAGAGCATCTTGAAAAAGAACTATTAAGTAACCCTAAGTAACAGACAGAGGAAGAACTCTTAAAAATGCAGAGACGTTTATATGCTAGAAACCAGAAACCTATCATTCTATGAAGCTAGGATGCTAGCCACCTATGCAGAAGCACAAATCCCATCTTGAGCTGTATCCAGAATTATCTCCCAATACAAAACCGCCTCCAATATATCAGAAATAAACCACAAGGACAAAAACTACACAAAAAATGAGGGCAGTGTCAAAATATTTGAAAAAGTATACTCTCAGATATATGGAGAGCAAACATTGCAAACATCAAAAGAAGATAGAACCCTTTTCCTTCAAAAACTGAAATTCCCCAAACTAGATTTAGAACAACAACAAAAAACTAACTGAACCCATATCCATCAATGAGATAATCACAACAATCAAACACTTTAAAACACACAAGGCACCAGATGGTCTCACCTCAGAATTCTTCAAAGCATTTACCCCCTTGATAGCTGAACTACTACATTATATTTTGAACTACATAATAAAATAAGTGTTCACTTCAATGCCTCTAAATCCATCTTTATATTAAAAGAACATGCTAACCCCCAAAACCCTGACAGCTACAGACCCATCTCCCTCTTAAACCTGGATACAAAAATACTTAGCTCAATACTTGTGAATAGATTGCAAAACCTGATAGAAAAAATAATTTCTTAAGAGCAATCTGGATTTACACCACATAGAAAGACTAGGGACAGCACACTAACATTAGATGCGCTAATTTCTTATGCAAATCGGAACAATGCTAACATCTATACAATGGTAGTAGATGCTCACAAGGCATTTGATAGGGTCAACATAGAATTCTTACTCCAAACATTACCATACTTTGATATACCTAATAACTTCATACAGATCATCCAAACTCTCTATAGTAATCCCTATACATCCCTATATATTAATAAAACGTGGTCAGATAGAATTCTGATAAACAATGGAACAAGGCTAAGGATGCCCGTTATCACCCTTTCTCTTTAACCTATACTTAGAACCTCTATTCTTACACATTAAACAAAATATGTATCATACCCCCCCATCAGTACACAACTTCAAAATTTATCTCACTGCTTTTGCTGATGATCTGAACATATACTGCATCACACCAAATTCAGATATAAACAAAATAACTGCAATTGAACAATTCTTGACCATGTCCAACTATAAATTAAATTGTAATAAAACCAATATTTTCCCCTTAAAAACACCCAAACTCATTCCATTAATACCACTTCTGGACACAATAAAAATAAAAGAAGAAACTAAATATTTGGTAATTACCTTTTTCCAGAATAAACAAGATTTCTACCAATATAATGTAACTCTCAAATGGCAAAACATAATGCAAGACTAAAAGGTGGAGCAACCTAAAACTGCCATTCATGGCGAGCATCAATAATAAAAATTAATATTTTACCTAGACTAATGTACATTTTCATGACATCACAGGTAATACAAAATAAACTATTTAACCAAAATGTACACCTTTCTGGCAAATACTGGACCCTCTACTGAATCTAGGACTTTCACTTCTAATAATAACATTTTGTCTACTAATATACATGCAGCTTCACTTTCTTCCAGGCATGGACCTTCAGAAAATGAAATAGCTGACACACAGTCTTCTCAACAGGCCAGCAATACTAGAGATTGCTTTTCTCTACCTATTTGCAGGGATTCGACTGACATTAAGAACATTATTCTGGATAATTGGGACATTTTGACTAATAGTCAAGAAGTTGCTAGCAAACTTGGACAATTACCTGTTTTTTACATAAAAAATCTAAATCTCTCAGTCTCCTTCGAGAACAGAGACCCTCCCATGCTTATTGAGAATCCCATTTCTTATGACTCTAATGTGGGCATGTTTTCGTGTGGAAGTTGTGTAATCTGCCCATATGTACATAAGGCAATTCTTATGTGTTTAAACATAATAATTTCAAAATAGTATTCAATACTCATTTAGATTGCAAGTCTATCTCTGTCATTTATGCTGCTGTATGTAATTCATGCCCTGCATTTTATATTGGTAAAACTACTAGAATGTTGTCTTCTAGGGTCAAAGAGCATTTATCAGCTATTAGAAACAATGACATAAAGAATGCTTTGAGCAAAAAACATAGCAGTGTGTGTTATAACTTCATGGGTTTCACATTCCTAGTTTTACAAAAGGTTGATGCCTTTGTTGGTGATGTTAGTTAACACCTTGTTAGAGGTAGAAA